>NC_066519.1:22956376-22973876 GCF_024679095.1 Eriocheir sinensis
GTTTTCTTCACTTTTCCTTCTCCTCATTTTTCCTATTCCTACCAAACTTTTCCTCCCTCTCGTTCTGCAGTCACTTTCCCACTACTGTTTTCTCTCCTGCTTGTGCTCCACCTCCTCCGAATCGCTTTCCTCCTCCTCCTCTTGCTGCCTACCTCCTCCTCCTGCTCCTCCTTCTCTCAATTTCCTCACCACCATCATCTATTTTTCTTACGTGTTTTGTCTCAATTTCCTTTATTTCATTTCATTCCTCCAATGCCTTTTCTTTCTACGTTTCGTCTTTATTTTCCTCTCCCTTCTCCTCCTCCTCCTCCTCCTCGTCCTCGTCCTCCTTCTCCTTTGTGGTTTCAGATCGTATTTGAAATCATCCTTTTTTTTACCTCTTAGATTACACGTTTCTTTCTTTCTTTATTTTATTTCATGGAGATAAAATAAATCGAGAAGGGTGACGGAAAAAATGATATACCAGAGTTTATGTATTTCTACTTTTCTTCATATGCAAAAGGAGGATCGTTGGAAAGTGATTTATTGTGTCATATTTGTTGATTTGATCGTTTTGTGTTTTATGTTACTGACGCAGATTTGTTTTTTTTACAACAAAGGAGACAGCACAAGATAAGACAAAAAACAAACAAACAATAGAATGACAAATAAAAATAAAATCAGAAAAAGATAAACTTCTAAAAAAATATTCGGTTGCTTAGATACATACTTTTTTTTCACGCTCGCTCGCCCAGTCGACCAGAAAATGTAAAAAGAAAAAAGAAAAAGATCAGAGGAGAAAAAAGCCAATAACAGTCCTGCTTCCACTGCGTTACTATATTTTTTTTTACAGCGGAACGAGGAAACTCCGGTAGAGGATACATATTAAAGCAGATGAAATGGTAATGTTGGCGGCTTGTAGTAGTGGTAGTAGTAGTAGTAGCAGCAGTAGTAGTAGTAGTAGTAGTAGTAGTAGTAGTAGTAGTAGTAGTAGTAGTGTTAGTAGTGGCAGTGGTAGTAGTAGTAGTAGTAGTGGTGGTGGTGTTGGTGTTGGTGGTGTTGGTGTTAGTGGTGGTGTTGGTGGTGGCGTTGGTGTTGGTGGTGTTGGTGTTAGTATTGGCGTTGGTGGTGTTGGTAGTAGTAGTGGTGGTGTTAGTAGTAGTAGTAGTAGTAGTAGTAGTAGTAGTAGTAGTAACAGTTGTTTTCGTAGAAGTTGAAGTAGTTATTGTCGATATTTCCTGGCGTAAGTAATTGCATTTTTATCCCCCGTTCTTGAAGTTCCACAAAACTATATTAACAAACCTTACGAGCCACAAACTCACCGCTGGAACAAACACACTTAGCGATGGTTGACTTGACTTTAACGACGCCTGTGTGCTAGAAACAGCCGCCTGCCTCCATTCCTTTCCTTCCCCATCACCATTACCACCACCACCATCAGCACCACCATCAGCACCACTATCAGCACCTCCATTACAGATACAACACTTTACTGCCTCATTCGAGTTCCTTGCAATCGAGTCTCTTCTCACTTATCTGTTAACACTTATCATTTTATTGCCTTTACTTTCTCTTTCCAATCTTCCATCTAAGCGTCACCACTGCTTCTCTTTTTCCTTTTCTCATTTTTCTTTTTCTCTTTTCTTTTTCCTATTGTTCTTTCCTTTTCCACTCCTTTTTATCTTTCTTTTTTTTCCCTCTATTCTTTTATGTTCTTTCTTTTCCACTCCTTTTTCGTCTTTCATTTCCTTTCTTTTCCTCTATTATTTTCTTTTCTCTTATGTTCTTTCTTTTTCCACTCATTTTTCTCTTTCCTTTTTTTTCTTTCACTATTCTTTTCTCTTCTTACTCTTTCTACTCTTCTTCCTGTTTTCCCTCCGTCTCTAATTCACCTCCTACTCCTCCTTCCTCCTCATCACATTTCCTTTATTTCTCATTATGCTTCTCTCTAATCTTTCTCCTCCTTTATTGACCTTCCTTCTCCTTCCAGCAAGTGTTATTCTTCTTAGTCTTCTCACTTCTCTACCTCCCTACATCTTTTTTTATAACCACATGTCATATACCTCTCCACCCTATCACACCTCCTTCAACCCTTTCTCTTGCACCTGATCGCCTTCCTTCTCCTCTTAACAACGGTTCTACTCCTCTCTACCTCGCCTGTATCCCTCTCTTCCTCTCACCTGACCTACATCTTTCAATTACCTTACACCTCTTTGATAACCTCCTATACTTGTGACCTTCCAATAGCTCGCCTCATTACCCTTCCCCAACCTTTCCTATCCTCGCCTCACATCCCAAACCACATAACTCCTCTTTGAACCCCTCTTCCTCGCCCACCAAGCCCTGCAACACCAACGTGAGTCAATGAGCGCCACCAGGCATCTCTAAATTGCCCGGAAAAAGCAGCTCAGCCGTCTATGCCGCCTCGTTGTCGTCGCCTGCGCTCTGGTCCCCCGCACCGATCGCCCCCTGAGACACGTTCCGCCCCATCCTCCTCCCCCTCCACAGCCTCTTTCGCCTCCCCACTCCCGGCAACGCTCGGGGAAATCAATGTGGAGAGAGAGAGGTAATTCAAAGGTTCGTCTCCTCAGCCCAAATGTGTGTATTGATAAATGAACTTCCTCGCTCGCTTAAACATCTCCTCTTCCTCCTCTTCTTGTTTCCTTCTCCTTCTCGCTTCTCCTTCACCTCCTCCTCCTCCGTCTTGTGTTCTCTCTTTCGTCTTTGTTTTCCATTTCCTATTGATCATTCTTCTCTTCATTCTCTTTCTCCTTTTCTTTGGTTTTCTTCTCTTCCATTTCGTTTTTTATTCCTTCTTTCCCTCCTCCTCCTCCTTCCCCTGCTCCTCTCTTCCTCTTCCTCTCTTGTTTTCATTTTCCATTTCTGTTCCTATACTGTGTGTGTGTGTGTGTGTGTACAACTATAAACTACTACTACTGCCACTACTACTACTATTACTACTACTATAACTACAAATAATAACAATAACAATAATAATATAAAATGCATTCCAGGATAATTCAATCAGTTTCCAGCCGTAATTGAAAGCCTGAATTTGTCTATCTATCCATTCATCTCTCTCTCTCTCTATCTATTTATCTATTTACCTATCAATTTATCTATCGGAATCATCCTTAAATCTATCTGGTTGGGCCTCATCCTCGCCCTCGCCTCCCAGCCTTTCAACCTTTCCTTTCGCTCGTATAAAATGATTGATAATTGAAAGTCAACACAGGGAGATCCTAGGACGCGATTCTTCAAAGTTCCCCATTAGAAATTTCCGTTTTTCTATGAACGCCTCGAAGAAGACGGAATTGCGGGGTTTTACTGTTTGGTGTAAAAATAGTGAGGCGGAGCAAGAAAATAAGTTGTATATTGAAGCAATGAACATGTTTTTTTCTTCGATTGGAATTACACTTACTTCAGACACGTAGGAAAAAAGTTCATAAAAAGGAATCATCATATAAAGTTTGTGTTCTTTTGCTCCTTTGTTTTTCCTCTTTTTCTTCCTTTTTCATTATTTTTTTATTTTATTTTCTCTCTTCTTTTCTTTCCATTTTGTTCTTTTCTTCGTCTTTTCGTTCATTTCATTCCATCTCTATTCCTTCTCATCACCATATAAAGTTTGTATTCTTTTCCTCTATTATTTTTCCGCTTTTTCTTTCTTTTTTCATCGTTATCTTTTTACTTTCTTCCTCTTCTTTTCTTTCCATTTTGTACTTTTTTTCCTCTTTTCTCTCATTTCATTCCATCTCTATTCCTTCTCATCATCATATAAATTTGTATTCTTTTTCTCTTATATTTTTCCTCTTTCTTCCTTTTTTCATCGTTATTTTATTTCACCTTTTCCTCTCTTCTTTTCCATTTTGTTCTTTTTCCGCTTTTCTTTCATTTCATTCCATCTCTATTCCTCTTCCTCCGCCTCGTTCCTCCCCGGCATATGCCCTTCACCTCACCACCCCACTTCTCGCTAGTCTTTCGAACAATCAAACAAATCTTCGTCAAAAACAGCGTGAGATTGAGTTGCAACGAAGAGAAGCGAATGAGACCAATGCACTTAATCCATTTTGTTCGTTCGGATTGGATTCCACTTAGAGCACATTAACAGCTACAAAAAGAGACATGACATTAAATGAATAAAAGCTTACATTCTTTTTCAAACGAGCCTCTGACAGCTAACACTTAAAAAAAGACAAAGAAAAAAAAATTGTTACCAGCATTTTCCTGTCAAATTAAAAAGTGACAGAGTATAATTAAGAACCCCCAAAAATCTATACCCCTGTTTTTACGATTTGCGCCTTCATAAAAACTACCAATTGAGTTTTTTTTCATTACATTACCTGATTACTGCTGAAGCTGAATTCGTCACTTACCTGTTGGAAAGAGAAAAAGTTACCACATTAGTTTTTGTTCATTCAGAAAAAAATGATGGGATGACAAAGCGAACAGATGGACAAGTGTGTGTGTGTGTGTGTGTGTGTGTGTGTGTGTGTGTGTGTGTGTGTGTGTGTGTGTGTGTGTGTGTGTGTGTATTACTTTCTTTGCAGATTTAAAAAAAAAAAGGATTCTTAAAACAGCAGGAACACGTTACTCCTCTCTCTCTCTCTCTCTCTCTCTCTCTCTCTCTCTCTCTCTCTCTCTCTCTCTCTCTCTCTCTCTCTCTCTCTCTCTCTCTCTCTCTCCCTTTCAATAGTGACAAGGGCAGGTGTATCGACAGGTATCTTGATGGGGGGGTCAGGCTTTCACCTTGACGGATACACCTCCCCTTTCTCTCTCTCTCTCTCTCTCTCTCTCTCTCTCTCTCTCTCTCTCTCTCTCTCTCTCTCTCTCTCTCTCTCTCTCTCTCTCTCTCTCTCTCTCTCTCTCTCTCTCTCTCTCTCTCTCTCTCTCTCTCTCTCGTCTCACCATTCTTCCCTCCCTCAACCGTTGCCCTCTTCCTTCTCCACTTTAAGATTCCTCCACCACCTCCTCCTCCTCCTCCTCCTCCTCTCCTTCTTCATTCTTTTTTCCTCTCTCTCTCTCTCTCTCTCTCTCTCTCTCTCTCTCTCTCTCTCTCTCTCTCTCTCTCTCTCTCTCTCTCTCTCTCTCTCTCTCTCTCTCTCTCTCTCTCTCTCTCTCTCTCTCGATGATATGTGAGGGAAAAAAGGAAACTCAGCGATTCCTCACCTTCTCTTTCCTTTGGCTCCTTTTGCTCCTTTACATACACACACACACACACACACACACACACACACACACACACACACACACACACGTTTCCTTTCTCTATTTTTTCATCTCTTTTTCTTTTTTTGTTTTATTTCTCTTCTTTTCCTTTTACATTCCCTTCTTCTTTTTCCACTTATTTCCTCTTTTCTTAACCTTCGTTTCCTTTCCCCTCAGCTTTTTAATCCTTTATTTTTTCCCTTTTTCTTTTGCGTTTCTACTTTCCTTTCTTTTTCTCCTTTTTTCTCCGCTCTTTTTCTCTTTTCTTGACATCACTTTCCTATAACATTTTCTTTTCTTCTCTGTCTCACTTCTCTCTTTCTTTTTTCTATCTTTTCCTCTCCACACAACCTCCCCCTCCCCCTTCTCCTCTTCCTCTTCCTCCTCCTCCTCCTCCTCCTCCTCATCCTGTCCATACATCATCCTCTGACGACTGACACTCCCCTCACTCTCCTCCTCTCTCCCCTCCTCCATTCCTCCCCATCCTCCCTCTTCCTCTCTCAGGTTTATCGCCCCGTCCCTTCCCTCCTCCCCTTCCTCCCTCCCCCATCAACCCCCCCACCCACAATCAAGCTTATCAAAGGTTATGTCTGCTTCATAATAGGGGCAGCGACAGTAACTACCTCGAGGCAGATGCCGAACGACTAGCAGAAACAGAGCAGGCGCAGAAGGAGGCGAAGAAGCAGAAGGAGTAGATGGAGCTGGAAAAGAAAGAGGAGAAGAAGGAGGAAGAGGAATGGGGAGGTATAATGAAGGTTCTAGAAGGTTGCGGGTGCTAGGAAAAAGGTATTAAAGGAAAGGAAGTGAAAAGAAATGGGGAATAAAGGAGAGGTAGAAAGAGGCGCAGCAGAAGCAAAAGAACGAAGAGGAAGGTTCTAAAGGGTTGTGGGTCCTAGAAAGAAAGTATAAAAGGAAAGCAAGTTGACAGAGGAGGAAAGGGCCATATAAGTAGAGAGATTGAAAGAAAAGAAGTAAGAGGAGGAAAAGAAAGAGAAGGAAGAGGAATGGAGAGGCGTTGTGAAGGTTCTAGTGGGTTGTGGGTCATAGAAAGAAGGTATTGGAGGAAAAGAAGTGAAGAGAACGGGAAGTATAGGAAAGGAAGGGGTCACAGAAAGAGGAGTAAAGTTAGTAAGAGAAGGAGATGGAGGAGGAGGAGGAGAAAAAAGACGATAAGAGTTATGTAGAAGAGGAGGAGGAGGAAGAGAAGGAGGAGGAGGAGGAGGAGGAGTAGAACAATAGAAAGTTGATTAATGGAAAAAAGAATTGGGAGGTTTAGAGTGTATGGAAGGAGGACAGTAAAGAAGAAATAAAAGAATAAGGAGACGGAGAAACGGAAATATATATACTGGAGAGGAAGGAGCAGGAACACGAGGGGAAAACCAATAGGGAGTCACACACACACACACACACACACACACACACACACACACTGAGGACAAACATCATCAAACGAAGACACGGACGAAAAATAGGAGATAAATAATAACAAAAAAACACCACCACTACCACCTCCATCACCACCACCATCACCACCACCTCCAATAAATCCAATAATAATTCTTCCCTTTAACAGTTCATTACTTAAGGGGACACGGGAAGCGATGATCCAAGAAGTGCTTCCGTGCATCTTAATGGCCGACCTGGGAGAGAGAGAGAGAGAGAGAGAATCATAATCATTAAAAAAATAAGACAAATAGATATGAAAAAAAAAAGAAATAGAAATAAAGGAAAATAAACAACGAAAGGAAGAAAAAAAAATACAAGAAAATCAAAACAATAATGATGGAAAACAAAGAAAATAAAAAAATAAAAGATTAAAAAGAATATTTGACAGAAGAAAAACAAAACTAATGGAAATATAAAACGAACTTAACCAAAGGAAAAAATGAACCACAAGAAATGAAAAAGAAAAGGATAGAAGAAAAAAATAGAGAACTGGACAAAAAGGAAATATAAAAGAAAAGAAAAAAGAAACCACTTGACCAAAAAATAGGAAATAGAAAAGAAAAAAGAAACCACTTGACCAAAAAATAGGAAATAGAAAAGAAAAAAGAAATCACTTGACCAAAAAATAGGAAATATAAAAGAAAAGAAAAAAAGAAACCACTTGACCAAAAAATAGGAAATATAAAAGAAAAGAAAAAAGAAGCCACTAGACCAAAAAATAGAAAATAGAAAAGAAAAGAAAAAAATCACAACCAAAAAATAGGAAATATAAAAGAAAAGAAAAAAGAAATCACTTGACCAAAAAACAATCAACAAACAAAAAAGAAAAACGGATATAACGAGAAAAAAATAAACGGCTGCAAGAAAGAGCATCAAATCGCTTTAGTGTTGTGTTCGCGGTCATCATTTTCCTCAAAGAGTTGTGGAGGAAAAACTTGGGTCCTTGTTTCTTTGTTTCCTCCTCCAATAAAACTTTCTAGTCCCCTAAAATAAGCTGCATTTAATTGTCTGTTTCGTACTCATAGTCTTTCTCACTCTCTATCTTTTTCTTTCTTTCTCTATCTCTTTCCTCTCTTCATCTATCCATAAAAATCATCATCACAGTCAGATATTCAATTTTAAACATTTTTTCTTCTTTTTCTTCTTCTTATTGTTTTTCTTATTTTTCTTCTTCTTCTTCTTCTTTTCCTTTATTTTCTTCTTCTTTCCTCTATATCTCTTTCTGTAACCTTTTCCTGCTTTTTTTCTTTCTTTCTTATCCTACGTCTTCTCTTCTTCTACTTCTTATTTATCATTATTATCATCATTATCATGTTATTATTATTCTGTTCATTTATTTTTCCTTCTTCTGATCCATCTTTACCTTCTCCCTTCCTTCCCTTTCCTTCTCCTTCTTCCCCCTTTCTCTACCCTCTTAACCTCTCTCCTTCCCTTCCTTTAAGACTCAATTTTAATCTCCCTCCCTCTCCCTCCTTATCTCCTTCTTTCCCTTTCCTTCAGTGCTTTCTTATGATCGCCCTTACCTCCCTTCTCTCCCTTTTGTTCCCTGATCATACACTCTCCTCCACCTCCTCCTCCTCCTCCTCCTATTGTTCTCCTCTATACAGCCCTTTAAGTCATGTTCTCTCTGTGTCTTCCCCTTTCCTTCCTTTCCTCCTCTCTTCCTCTCTCATGCCGCCTTCCTCTACAACCCTCTATATCAGGCATTACCTTCCCCTCTCTTCCTTCCCTTCTTCCTTTTTTTTCTTGCTTTTTCCCTTATTTTTTTCCTTTTCATGTTTCCATAGTTTTTTATTTGTTCTCCCTTTCCATCTTTTTTTCTCGTTTCTATTATTTTTTTCTTATTTTCTTAATTAGTTTCTCTTTCAATGCTATTTTCCTTTATTTTATTCTCTTCCTCCTTTTCTTTTTCCTCATTCTGTGTTGCTTTCCTTTTATTTTTTCTTCATTTTTCCTTGGTTTGTTTTTGCTCTCCATCTTTTCCTTACATCCTTCTTCGTATTTTCTTAATCTTACTTTTATTTCTACTTAATTTTTCTTATTTTTTTCTCCTCTTTCTCCTCTTCTTCTCCTAGTGTTTTTTTTTTCATTTTGCTCTTTCTTCATTTTTCCTTAATTTGTTCTTCCTTTAAATATTTTTTTCTCATTCGTTTTCATTTTTCCTATTTTCTTAAACTTACTTTTCTCTCTATTCTATTTTCCTTATTTTTTAAACTTACTTTTTTCTTTATTCTCCATACTTTTTTTCTGCTCCTCCTCCTCCTTCTCTCCTCTTCTTGTCCTTCCCCTTCCTCTTCTTCTTCTCCCTCCAATTCCACCTCCTCCTCCTCCTCCTCCTACTCCTCCTCCTCCTCCTCTGTGTTCCGCCTCACAAACTCAGCAGGACCCGCCTTCCCGTTTTAACTCGGCATAAAAAGAAAAAACGGAGCAACACCAGCTCTTCTTAAGGGGATAATGAGGCATAATGTGTGTGTGTGTGTGTGTGTGTGTGTGTGTGTGTGTGTGTGTGTGTGTGTGTGTGTGTGTGCGTGTGTGTGTGAGGACGTTCAGTATAATTTTTGGTCATTTGGGGTAGCCCTCTCTCTCTCTCTCTCTCTCTCTCTCTCTCTCTCTCTCTCTCTCTCTCTCTCTCTCTCTCTCTCTCTCTCTCTCTCTCTCTCTCTCTCTCTCTCTCTCTCTCTCTCTCTCTCTCTCTCATCTATCTTTAATCTATTTTTCTTACTTATTTTTCTCCTTGCTTTCCTCCATTTCCCTCTCCTCCATTACCTCTCTCCATTCTTCTCTTTCCTCATTCCCTCCATCCCTCATTCCTTCTCATTACCTCCATAAACATTTCTTTCCTCCACTCTTGAAACGACTCCTACATCTTTCTCTTTCTCCATATTTTCCTCTTCCATTTTATCTTTCTCTTCCTTCTATCTCTTTTCTCTCAAAATGGCAAATTCTTCTTCATTTAATCTATCTTCTCTCTCTCCTTCTTTTTTTCACGTGTTTTCCATCCTTTTAACTCCTTCACTTGTTTGACAGAATGGAAGGGAAGGAAGAAAAACGTAGAAAGGAGGGAGGGAAGGGAGAGAGAGAGAGAGAAGGAAGGGAAGAAAGGGTTAAATTTTTACTTGTTTCCTTCTTTTTATACGTATTCTCTTTTTTTCATGAGAGAGAGAGAGAGAGAGAGAGAGAGAGAGAGAGAGAGAGAGAATTACACACAAGCCTTACACGGCCATTTTCTCCCCCTAATTATCTCGTTTCCTCGTTGAAGGATTGCAGGAAAAACAAAATAATTAAGTTGCTATAATTTTGCTTTTGTCCTCACTTACTGCGGTGCTCTTTCATCTTTTCCTCTCTCTCTCTCTCTCTCTCTCTCTCTCTCTCTCTCTCTCTCTCTCTCTCTCTCTCTCTCTCTCTCTCTCTCTCTCTCTCTCCTTCCTCCCTCCCTCCCTTCCTTCCTTCCTCTTTAGTCCTTTTCTTTTATCTTATACTTTGTCCTGTGTCTTTATCCCTCCCTCTTCACCTCCTCTATTTCCTCTTTTTCCTTGTGTTCTTGTTTCTCTCTCTCCCTTCCTTCCTTCCTTACTTGTTCTTTTCATTTACTTTTTATTTAGTTATCTCTCTTTATCTCTCTCTCATTACCTCCTCTATTTCCTCTTTTACTGTGTGCCCTTGTCTCTCATTATCACTTCCTCTCTCCCTTCCTTCCTTTCTTACTAGTGATTTTATTTTATCTTTCACTTTGTTCTGTCTCATTATCCCTCTCTCATCACCTCTTTTATTTCCCCTATTATTCTTTCGTCCCTCGTTATCCCTCTTTTCCTTAATTTTGTACTTTTTCTCTGCAGTCCCTCTTCTTCCTTTACTATCACAAAGAAAGAAATCCTCTATCGAAATTTATCTACTTTTTCAAACAATATGAAGAATGTATGCATGTATACTTTCCTATTCAGTGTATTATTTTTTTCCACTTATTTATCTGCTTTATCAAAGATTTGCAAACCTATTTATTTTTGTACATTTATATATTTGCTGATGTTTTTACCATTCAAAAGGAATGCGGGTTTCATGGGTGCATTCTTTGTGTTTTAATAAATTCAATTCAAGTTTCACGCCTGCACACACCCGCTGCATGAATACCCGCGCGGAGCGACACAAAAGTATTTTCACGTCCGCAAATAAATTTCACAAACACATAAAACAATTTGCACAACCAAATAAATGTTCAAACAATACATACATGGAGAGAGAATAATTCATTAGAACACAACAATAAGAATGAACACAACAACAATTGAAAGAACTAAAGCAAATATTGTATAACTTTGCGTTGTCTATAATTATTTTCGCAAAACCAAGAATATAAGTTATACCAACACAACCATAAATACAAAGGAAATCCATTCACGTACTTAATAATGCTTTCTATTCTATGGTCATAATACCACCTGGAGCACTTAAGCAGCTTTCATACATTAAACAGTTACCTAAACAAACAATACCTGCCAAAGCCACCTCTCCCGGCATCCGCCAACCAATCACTTGCATCCTGAGCGGGAGAGGGGCGTGACTTTCTTGTTGACTGGCCAATGACGTACACTTGATAGGGAAGGGGGAGGGGCGTATGTGACAAGCTAGAGTGAACGGTGTGTCGTTGCCTAATTTCCCGATGGCTTTCACAAACACGAGTATAAAAACAACGTCACCATCAAAAACCAATTTCCCCCAAAAAGCAATTTCCACGTATCATTAGCACAGCTTACGTAGCGGGACAATAATAATGTTTTCACACCCAAACTATTGATGAATAAAAAAGTTTGTTCATGTATGAATGCATAGCACCGAAAGGACACACACACACACACACACACACACACACACATACACACACACACAGTTTCCCCGTATTTTTCTTTTTACAGTAAACGAGGAAACTCAAAGGCAATACAGAGGAGAGAAAAAAAAACACATCTATAGCACTGCTCCCACAAACGTTGGACACACACACACACACACACACACACACACACACACACACACACACACACACACAGACACACACACGATTTTTCCGCTGACAAGGGACGGTTACTGCCCCCCTTTGATCATGCGGGATGGGGTGTGTGGTGCTTAAAGGTCCCAGCAGTACCCAGGGGTCGGGTATTTACTGGCGATCTCACCGGAAGGGTATTTACTGGCGATCCTAAGTTCAGTACGTCATCAGGCCTTTGTCAATTACACTCACCAACCTTTACTTTGCCGCCAGAATCATACCAATTTCTGGCAAACACATCCACGCAGTTTGTATATGGCGAAGCGCCGCCTCATTTTGCATTCTCTTTTGTAGAGACGGGGCAAAAAAGTGTCTTTCAGTCCCGCCCTGATGACGTGCTCAAAGATTCATGACTACATCTCTTGTCGCTCGTGTGTGTGTGTGTGTGTGTGTGTGTGTGTGTGTGTGTGTGTGTGTGTGTGTGTGTGTGTGAGTGTTTGTGTGTTTGTGTGCATGTGTGTGTGTGTACCTAAGAGGGTGTGTCGTCTTGTTTTACACACACACACACACACACACACACACACACACACACACACACACACACACACACACACACACGCTCATACTGAAAGGGTTCAGCAGTATATTCACTTTTTCATCCTTTTCATTGCTAAACTTTCACCGTCTGTACTCCTCCTTCCTAAGACTTGAACTTTTATTACATGGGGATTATTTCCTATTTTCTTTTGTATGGAGTAATGAATTTCAGGCGTTTTATCTTTCAGTGTTTTCTATTTTTGTTTTTGCCCAATTTTCTTCAGGTTAACCTCTTCAGTACCATGACGCAGTATATGAGTCATTTCATCTCTCGAACCATATCCTAGAGACGCTGTATGTGCGTCATGGTCATTGGACTATTCTACGTAGTCTGTAAAACCAGGATATGGCATGGAGGTTATGTTTTGTCTGCTTGTATTGAAGGGGTTAAAAAGGTTTCCCGCGTCCCGTTTTCCTCACTTCATTACAGCTGCCCGAACCCCATTTTTAGCGGCCGCACGTAACACTTCCTTCACTTCGTTACGACTTCGCGAGGCCCATTTTCTATGCAAATCACAAAACGCTCACCGCCAGCACCCGTTTTCTTCAGACACACACAATGGCAAGTCGCGTCCCTGGGCTCCGTTTTCTACACGCCCGCGAAGCTGTTAGAATATCGTTTTCTCTTAAAGCTTCTTCGTCCATCACTGGCCAGGCGTTCCCAAGGGTAAAACCTGTCCCTCTCCTCCCTCTTTTCTTTCCCTTTCTTTCTCCTCTCCTCTTCTTTACCTCCTCTTCTCCTCCTCCTCCTCCTCCTCCTTCGATCTTACACGTCAACCTCGACAGCTGCTCCTCGGAGGCTGACAAGGGTGAAGAGGAGAGTGAAATGGAGAAAAAGATGGAGAATGGAGGAGGTGGAACACAGGTGAAGGGAGGTCGAGGGCGTCAGGGATGGGAGGGCGTTCGATATGACTCCCTGGCAGGCCATCGCTGGGGGTTCAAAGTCCTCGTGGGCGACTGGAATCCTTTCAGGCGAGATTAAAAAGATGTTAGTGGGATTCGTGAATTTGGGGAGATTACCGAGTTCTTGATGGGCTTCAGGTAATTCAGCGAGGGGATTAAACGAGTAGTTCTAAAAATAAAAAAAAATAAAAAAAAAGAGACAAATGTTTCAAGTTCGACTCAGTTACTTTATCTTTTGGTTTAAGTTAATTTCGTTTATGGTGATATCAAGAATACATGGAGATAATTGAATTCTTGATGGACTTAAATAATATTAAAAAAAAAGGGATCCACGACTATTTCACGCCGAATGTAGATTTTTTTTTTATATTCCTGTTGAAGTTCATTCAGTTGTTCTTCTCATACTTTTGTTTAGAAAATCATACTTTATTTTTCTGTTAGATGAATTAAATATTTTTTTTTATGAAGTCCTAGATAAGCTTCAGATACAATAGTAAGGACATTGACGTTGATCTCAATTTACAGAGATTTTGACTCAATGGAGGGGAAATTATCTTGATTCTGGTGATTTTGGTTGAATACTGTATTTTTTTCGGTATAGGAGGCAGGAATAGAGTAGAAGTAAACTGAACACAAACTAAACTGCATAGACACGTAAAAATGCCCCCCAAAGCGCTGCTCCAGTAAAGACACCACAGAGAGGCGCCAAAAAACAACGATCAGGGATAATTTCATCGGGATCAAGTGCATATATTTTTGGGGCCGTCGAGCGTGTAAACTTTGGTCAGGTCATTTTTCTTGGGTGAGGTCACGAGTATTTTTAGGGTCAGCGGTGAGGTAAATTTCTTAAAAGGGGATGTTCCTCTGACGCGGCGGCATTAAACTGATTTCTGGGGGGACGACGCGCCTCCCTGATGGTGAAATAATGCGGAAACTAACTTTGAACCCAACGAGATGCAAAAGTTAATTCAGCGGCTTGCGGGACACACAGATTTATATTTTAGTCAGCGATCTTTAGTCCTCTTCCTCCATCTTCCTCTCTCTCCGTCTTATTCTCCTTCTCACTCTACCTCCTCCTTTCCGTGGGTAGATGCATACACGGAAATTCTATCTCCTAGTTTTTCTCTTCATTTTAGTTCTTATCATTTTCACTCCTTCCCTTTCCCTTTCTTACTCCTCCTTCCTCATTCCCTCTCATTCTCATTCTACTTCGTCCTTCCCCCTTGAAGTTGTATACTCTGAAATTATATCTCATTTTTCCTCTCCATTTTAGTTCTTATCATTCTCCCACTCAATCCCTTTCCCTCTCCTTCGCTTATTCCTCCTCCCTCTCTCCCTCTCCTTCTCCCTTTATCTCGTTCTTTCCTCCTTAGAAGCATATATACATTAAAATCATCTCTCATTTTTCCTTTTCATTTTAGTTTTTATCATTCTCCCACTCTCTCCCTTTCCCTCTCCTTCTCTTATTCCTCCTCCCTCTCTCCCTCTCCTTCTCCCTTTACCTCGTTCTTTCCTCCTTAGAAGCATATATACATTAAAATCATGTCTCTCATTTTTCCTTTTCATTTTAGTTCTTATCATTCTCCCACTCTCTCCCTTTCCCTCTCCTTCGCTTATTCCTCCTCCCTCTCTCCCTCTCCTGCTCCCTTTACCTCGTTCTTTCCTCCTTTGAAGCATATATACATTAAAATCATCTCTCATTTTTCCTTTTCATTTTAGTTCTTATCATTCTCCCACTCTCTCCCTTTCCCTCTCCTTTTCTTATTCCACCTCCCTCTCTCCTTCTCATTCTCCCTTTACCTCGTTCTTTCCTCCTTAGAAGCATATATACATTAAAATCATGTCTCTCATTTTTCCTCTTCATTTTAGTTCTTATCATTCTCCCACTCAATCCCTTTCCCTCTCCTTCTCTTATTCCTCCTCCCTCTCTCCCTCTCCTGCTCCCTTTACCTCGTTCTTTCCTCCTTAGAAGCATATATACATTAAAATCATCTCTCATTTTTCCTTTTCATTTTAGTTCTTATCATTCTCCCACTCAATCCCTTTCCCTTTCCTTCGCTTATTCCTTCTCCCTCTCCCTCTCCTTCTCCCTTTACCTCGTTCTTTCCTCCTTAGAAGCATATATACATTAAAATCATCTCTCATTTTTCCTTTTCATTTTAGTTCTTATCATTCTCCCACTCAATCCCTTTCCCTCTCCTTTTCTTATTCCTCCTCCCTCTCTCCCTCTCCTTCTCCCTTTACCTTGTTCTTTCCTCCTAAGAAGCATATATACATTAAAATCATCTCTTATTTTTCCTTTTCATTTTAGTTCTTATCATTCTCCCACTCAATCCCTTTCCCTCTCCTTCGCTTATTCCTCCTCCCTCTCTCCCTCTCCTGCTCCCTTTACCTCGTTCTTTCCTCCTTGGAAGCATATATACATTAAAATCATCTCTCATTTTTCCTTTTCATTTTAGCTCTCATCATTCTCCCACTCAATCCCTTTCCCTCTCCTCTTATTCCTCCTCCCTCTCTCCCTCTCCTTCTCCCTTTACCTCGTTCTTTCCTCCTTAGAAGCATATATACATTAAAATCATCTCTCATTTTTCCTTTTCATTTTAGTTCTTATCATTCTCCCACTCTCTCCCTTTCCCTCTCCTTCTCTTATTCCTCCTCCCTCTCTCCTTCTCATTCTCCCTTTACCTCGTTCTTTCCTCCTAAGAAGCATATATACATTAAAATCATGTCTCTCATTTTTCCTTTTCATTTTAGTTCTTATCATTCTCCCACTCTCTCCCTTTCCCTCTCCTTTTCTTATTCCTCCTCCCTCTCTCCTTCTCATTCTCCCTTTACCTCGTTCTTTCCTCCTAAGAAGCATATATACATTAAAATCATGTCTCTCATTTTTCCTTTTCTTCAGTTTTCTTATCATTCTCCCACTCTCTCCTTTTCCCTCTCCTTCGCTTATTCCTCCTCCCTCTCTCCTTCTCATTCTCCCTTTACCTCGTTCTTTCCTCCTAAGAAGCATATATACATTAAAATCATGTCTCTCATTTTTCCTTTTCATTTTAGTTCTTATCATTCTCCCACTCTCTCCTTTTCCCTCTCCTTCGCTTATTCCTCCTCCCTCTCTCCCTCTTATTCTCCCTTTACCTCGTTCTTTCCTCCTTAGAAGCATATATACATTAAAATCATGTCTCTCATTTTTCCTCTATTTTAGTTGTTAACATTTACACACTCTTTTCCCCTCTCTCTCCCTCTCAATTCCCTCCTTTCTTTCTAAAATGTCTCCCTTTACCTCCTCCTTTTCTTATTATATAAATACACCGAAATCACATCTATTTTTCCTCTTTATATTCCTCGCAGTTCTCAACATTCACATACTCTTTTCCTCTCCCTCTCCTTCTCCAATTCCTTCTCCTCCCCTCACAAATTGTCTCCCCTTAATTTTTCCCCCTCTTAGATACATACACAGGAGCCATATCTCACCTTTTCCTCTGCAGTTTACTCGTAGTTCCCAACATTCACGAACTCTTTCCGTCTTCCTCTCGCTCTCCAGTTTCTCATCCTCCCCTCCTATATTGTCTTGTTCCTGTTCTTTTCCCATCTCAATCTCCTCCCGCACTTCCTACACACACTTCCTCCCCTCCTTCTCTCTTTCTCTTTTCCCCACACTCTAGTTTCCCTCCCCTTTTCTCCCATTCTCTACGATGCTTGAAGTCCCTCTGCGCCCTCATCTCTCCCTTCCATCACTATCTTTATCCGTCTCCCTTTCTTTACCTTCTTTTGTTTCCTTTGTGTCTACCAGTTCATATTTTCGATTTATATTTATTTTCGCAGCCTCTCCTTTTTCTCCCTCTCTTTACCCTCCTTTTATTTACTCTCCCTTTCTACGTATTCAAGACTTGGCACCATTTTTCATCCCCTTCAGTCCTTGTCTCTACCCTCTCTCTTTCTCTTCTTCGCAATCCTCCCTTATCACGTTCTCTTTTCTCCTCTCAGCAGCGTTACCAAGTTATCGTACTCAGCCACTCAGCACATCGTATTTTTCGGTTTTTGACTCACAGCTATAGGAAACAAACACCAACAAGTAACGCTTTTAACGGTAACTTTAACTAGAATCGCGTTATCTGTGTGCCTACGAAAGTTTTGGGCTCTGGAACTGATGAATGCGATGTTTTGAGTACGATAATATGGTAACGCTGCCTCTCAGTTTCTCCTCCCCTCAAGCTCATGTGTTCTTCAGTCTCCCTGTCTCATCTCAGTCACCTCCACCACAGCCTCCGGAACACCCTCGCTGCCGTCTCTGTCGCGGCCACACAATCAAGCAATCCAAACACTGATATGCTCATCATGGAATTTCCCCTCACCCTTCCCCTCTTCCGCAGGCTATCCCCCCCTTTAACT
>NC_066519.1:22978876-22998876 GCF_024679095.1 Eriocheir sinensis
TTTCAGTCCCAATGGAGACTCTGATTGGTTGAGTGTCCCGCATTCCCCGGCCGACGAAGGGGCGCCGATAATATTTGCTTCCCGGCTCACAAGCACTTGACGGCGTTTGAAGAGCAAGGGAAAGGTAATGCGGAGTTCCGGATTGATTCTGTTTATGTGTGAGTAAGTGTGTGGGGAGTTGGGGGTAGGGGAGGGGAGGGGGGTAAGTATCTGTGAGGGGTGGGAGAGGAGAAGGGGTAAGTATGTGAGTGTGAGGGGGGGTGGGATACGCGTGTGTGTGTGTGTGTGTGTGTGTGTGTGTGTGTGTGTGTGTGTGTGTGTGTGTTGCCGGATCGCACAGCCACGCATGACAATACCCCGCCCATCAAGGGATATACATACATAAATATATACATATACACACCCCAAAAAGTCACCTGGCCCGATCATATACATATGCATATACGATAAATCTCCCTCATATGCAGGTCCACCAAACATACACACATCGCCCCCCTAAATTAAGCATTCTAGACAACGAACGCACATTTTTCATTCTCACCCCTTTGCTATGGATGAAATAATAATGCTTTTAACTCACAAATTAATAAAAACATTACAAATCGAAACGAAATAATCTATATGTTAAAAAAATATATATGTACTCCATCGGTTTGCTAAATATATACAGCTGCTAAATTTTCACGAGCGATTTTTTTTTCTCTCTCTTCCGTTTCTATGCTGTGTTTATTTTCTGTTTGTTAGTTATATGTTTCTTGAATTCGTACTTTTTTTTTATTCAGTTTTTCATCTTAAGTGACTGGAGAAGACAAACGGGCAGCGCAGTAAGTGAAGACAGGAGCAAGAATATAACAACTTAATTATTTTGTTTTGCCGCAATAATTTAACGAGGAAACGAGATCATTACGGGGAGAAAATGGCCGTGTAAGGCTTGCGTGTAATCTCTCTCTCTCTCTCTCTCTCTCTCTCTCTCTCTTCAGTGTTAACTTCTGAAAACGAATACTTCCTGAATGTCACTAGAATAAAAACTGATGGCTACCTAAATGTATTGCACTTATGTTATTTCTTCCGTTCCTAAAAATAAAAAAAAGGGAAAAGAAAAAAACTTGCCAAACACCACATACCAAAACCTCCTAGCTAAATGCCTCTTACCAACGCTGTACGTGCTAGCAAAATGCCGTCCCATAAAGTCCATATCAGACCAACACTATTAACACTCCATTATCCCGGAGCCCCGCACACGGCTACTAAATATTTGCAGCGAATAGGTTACCATGTTAGTGTGTTAGTTTGTTCACCGAGACAACGCAATCAAAGGCAAACGTAATGACGATTCTTTGACCATGAATGTAAAATAAAGTCGAGATGAACGGAGCAATTGGGAGAGAGAGAGAGAGAGAGAGAGAGAGAGAGAGAGAGAGAGAGAGAGAGAGAGAGAGAGAGAGAGAGAAAACTGAGAGAAACATAGACACAGAGAGAGCAAGGCAGAGAAAGAGACATATAGAGAGAGAGAGAGCAACGAGAAGGGAAAGGGAATGATCAGGGGACGGTACCTTCCAATCCACTTAGCTTGGTCCCAACGCTTAATGGTTATCAATACGTGAAGACGAGCCCGGCAGGAATATACTCCGAGCCGCTGCAGGGAAGGCGGGAGCAAATGAAGAGGTGTGAATGGGCGAGTCAGCGTGAGTGGGAGTGTGTTCATAGGGGAGGCGGCTGAGGAGGAGGAGGTGTTGGTGTTGGTGATACAGGTAGAAGGTAGGAAACCGAAGGGGATGGAAGAGGTATAATTGAATATGTATAGAGAGGTAGGTCGGTGTGGATGTGGGTTTGATGCGTGAAATGAGATGAAGGGAGAAGGAGGAGGGTGAGAAGGGAAAGGAATAATAAGAGGGAAGGGAAGTACGTAAAGTAGAGGAGAAGGAGAAGGATTAAAAAGAAAAGACAGAGAAAGAGGGAAGATATGAACGTGAAAATTATGTAAGAAGGAAGATGAAACAGAAAAGGAAGAGAAAGACGGATGGAAATATGGATGAAAAGGAGAAGAATGAAGAAAAAAGGGGAGATGGGTAAGAAAAGGAGGAAGAAAAGGTGGCTGATGAGAAAGAAAAGGAAAAACGAGAGAAGAAAAGTAAGTAGGCGAAATGAGAAGTAGAAGAATGATAAAAAGAAAGGAAAGAACAAGATAGAGAAGTACGTGAAAGAAGAACATAAGAGAATGATAAAAAACGAAAAAAAGAAGTATCGGAAAGAGGAGGAGGAGGAGGAGGAGGAGGAGGACGATGAGGAAAGAGTGGAGTAGAGTAGGAGTAGAAGGAGGAACAGGAGGAGGAGGAGGAAGAGGAGGCCAGGTTCTAATTGTCTGCAGGTGTTCTCCACGAGGTAAGAATAATACAGGTGTGAGGAAGACTTGGGAGACTTAAGCACAAGGAAGGCGATATAATATTTTTCCTGCCTTTGTGCGTCTTACTCTCCCCTCCTCTCCTTTACTCCTTATCTTTTCTCTCGTTTAATTTTACACTTGCATATCTTCATCTATATTTTCTGCCTCCTTTTCTAGTCTTAATTTCCTTCCTCCACTTTATTCTTTATTCTTTTCATCCATATCCACTAACACTTGAAGATCTTCCTCCATTGTATATACCTCGTTTTGCTCTCTTCTTTCTCTTCTCTACTTTCCCTTCTTTTCGTTTCTTTCTTTTCTTACTTAAATATCTTCCTTTATTATGTATCTTGTCTTACTCTCTTCTTTCTCTCTTTTAATATTCCTTCTTTCCATCTCTTTCTTCTCTCTTTTTCCTCTGTGTTTTCTTCTTCCATTTCTAATCTTCGTACCTACTCTCCTTCCTTTTCTTTACTCTTCCTTCCTTTCGTCTCTTTCATACGCCTGTAGATCTTTCTCTGTGTGGTTGACTCTCTTATCTTGTCCAGTTTCGTTGTTATCGCCCTCTCCTTCCTCTCCTATGTTCTTCCTTTCTCTTCATCCCTTCCCTTTTACATTTCTACATCTTCATCTGTGCTTCTTTTCTCCCTTTCTTCCTAATACTGCCTCTCCTTGTTGTTATTGTTTTCTTTTGAGGTGTAAGACTATATATATGCTTTATGGGCGATTAAAGAGAAACAGGAGAGCAGCAATGTGAGAGGAAGGAGGAGAGGGAGGGAGGAAGAAAAAACAACGGAGGAAAAGGTGAATACACAGTACTTAAATAATAGAACGTGGTTTAACCCTGACTGCAAAGGAGGAGGAGGAGGAGAACAGTGGAGTAGTTCGTGCATACAGAAAGATAGGAGGAAGGCGCAAGGAGGGAGGGAGGGAGAGGGCAGAGGGAGAGAGGGAGGGAGGGTGGAAGGAGACGTTTTGGACTTATTCAAGACGGCAGATGGAGGGGAAAAATGAGCATTGGAAGGAGGTCTTTCTACTAGTCTCTCTCTCTCTCTCTCTCTCTCTCTCTCTCTCTCTCTCTCTCTCACCCCGAGGGAAAAGTTTCTGGACAAATATGAGACAAAATGGATTTCCCAAAAGATCAGAAGAAGAAAAACAGAAAACAAACACTAACTTGGAAGAAGAAAGTCGAAGGCAGGAAAAGTTAAAAGGAAGTTACAAAAAGCGATAGGAAATAATAATAATAATAGTAATGGTGATTGACAATAAACACAACAAAAACGTATAATAGGAGTATGAAGATAAAATAAAAAAATAAAAAATAAATAAAACAAAAAAGTAACGAGGTGTGAATGAAACAAAGGAAGGAAAGAAATACGATAGAACTTTGAAAAGGAGTGAAACAGAAGGTAAAGAAGGAGGAAAATGAGGAAGCTAAGGAGGAAGAAGAAGAAGAGGAGGAAAAGTAGCAAGGATGACGACCATTTAGGTTCATAGGCATTAAATGACAGTTAAAAAAAAAGGAGTTAGGAGAGAGAGAGAGAGAGAGAGAGAGAGAGAGAGAGAGAGAGAGAGAGAGAGAGAGAGAGAGAGAGAGAGAGAGAGAGAGAGAGAGAGAGAGAGAGAGAGAGAGAGAGAGAGAGAGAGAGAGAGAGAGAGAGAGAGAGAGAGATGAAGCTTAAAACCTTCAACTTTAGCACAATTTTCTGTAAGCCCTGTTTAAATAAAAAAAAGAGAGAGAGAGAAGAGAAGAGAAGAGGGAAGAGAAGAGAAGAGAAGAGAAGAGAGAAACAAGAAGAGAAGAAGTGCAAATTTAATAACAGCTCTTTCTTTCCTATTCACTTGTGTTTCCTTTTTTTTTCCTCCTCCTCCTCCTCCTCCTCCTCCTCCTCCTCCTCCTCAACTTAGCACTCTCCTCCCTCCTTGAGATTCCCAAGTCCACTTATTAGCCAACTGGAGCGGGAGATATTAATACTCCACCTCTTAATAGGAGAGAGAGAGAGAGAGAGAGAGAGAGAGAGAGAGAGAGAGAGAGAGAGAGAGAGAGAGAGAGAGAGAGAGAGAGAGAGAGAGAGAGAGAGAGAGAGAGAGAGAGAGAGTAACCGCAAAAATTTATATATATCTCCCTCCAGTGCCTTTTCAGTCTTCCTCTTCCTCCTCTTCCTCCTTCTCCTCCTCCTCCTCCTCCTCCATTGCCCCAGGAACTCTCATATCTGAAAAGGCTGTTAAAATATGGTGGAAACAGGATTTTTGAGGGAGATGCAGCCTTTTAAAATCAAAATACTCAGAAAATATACTTTACGGAGCGCAGGAAGGAAGGACGGAAAAAGGAAAGGAGGAGGAGGAGGAGGACGTGGATGAGGAGGATGATAGTAGGTAATAAAAGCAGGGAAGGGGAGAAAACGAGAAGAGCAGTGGCTTGATAACGGAAGAGAGGAAGGAAAGGTGAGAATAAGATTAGATGGAAGGAAAAAAATATAAGAGGGAGAGAATGAGATATGTGGATGAAGTGAAGGAGAAGAGGAGGTGAGGAGGAAAGGGAATGAGGGAAAGGAAGTAAGTGAAGGAGAGGGTGAGGAGGAAAGGGAATGAGGGAAAGGAAGTAAGTGCAGAAGGTGAGGAGGAAAGGGAATGAGGGAAGGAAAGGAAGAGAAGAAGAAGGAGGGGATATGGAAAGAGAATGAAGGAAAAAAAGTAAGAGAATGATAAGGTGAGGAGGAAGGAGAATGAGGGAACGAAATGAAAAGAGAAAGGAGTACGTGAAAATGTTAGAACGATATTTAAAGATTGGGAAACAGAATATGAAAAAAAGACAAAAAATCGAAAGAAAGAGGAACGATAAAAAGAAGAGATAATAAAGAGAGGAACGATAAAGAGAGAGAGAGAGAGAGAGAGAGAGAGAGAGAGAGAGAGAGAGAGAGAGAGAGAGAGAGAGAGAGAGAGAGAGAGAGAGAGAGAGAGAGAGAGAGAGAGAGAGAGAGAGAGAGAGAGAGAGAGAGAGAGAGAGAGAGAAACACACACACACAGTGGGAATCAGAACTTAAAGAAAACGAGAAAAAGGAGAGTGGGGAGGAGTGAGGGGAAGGGAAACGGGAAGGAGCAGGCAGGGAGGGAGGAAGGAGGCGAGGGAGGTGGCAGAGGAAGGGGAAATATCGCCGTGCCCCGTGACAGAGGTTCGAGATTTACAGCGTTCAGAGGGAAATTAGCCTCTTCAGGGGGGCATCAATCAGTCCCAGGCAGAGTCCTAAGTCCCTCAGGCCCTCACGACGCCCTCCAGCCTCACCCACCCTAAAGACACTCCCCAACGGACCTTCCAGCTTCTTCCTCCGACAACCCTACCGTACATACATCCCAGGTTGTACTTTTTCCTCCTGTAACTCCATCAACTAGCTAGGCGTTCAATGGTTATTTCTTGGTTTCGATTATTGTTTTTTCTGAATCCCTTTTTAACCCGTCCGCTGCGATTGGCACGGATTTGGCTTTCACTGGTAGCCTGGTTACATATAGTCTTTCTCTGGCTCTGTGGTGGGTAGTGGAGTGTTTCCCATGTGGTATTGGTGTGCTGGATATCCCCTCCCAAGGTGCGGGACTTTACATTTTACTTCATTGAATTGTAGCAGCGACTTTTTGTTCCATTCCTGTTGCTTGGTGAAGTCTTCTGGTAGGAGATCCGTAGGTAAGGTTAACTCCTTCCTACACAGTCCAGTCTTAACTAACAAATCCCAGCTTACTCCTTCATCCTGAAACTCCACCAACGACCGCTAGGAGTACAAAGGTTATATTCTCGTATCGTAGTAATAGCCTTTCTGAATCCCCTTGTAACTCCCTTCTACACATTTCAGCCTTCGGAAGCTTCTGAGAATACTGACCTATGAACCTCTCCCGTTCCTCTCTGCGTGGCTATCGTTTCTTCTTTTTAGTCTCTATATAGGATTAAGAGGAGGGTTTTTTTTTTTTTTTTTTTTTTTTTACAGCAGAGACAGAGACAGAGCCAGCTACTCGCCGCTCCTAAAATCAGAGCATGTGGTTTTGTATGTGTGTTTATATGTGTATCGGGGACGTGTGTGTGTGTGTGTGTGTGTGTGTGTGTGTGTGTGTGTGTGTGTGTCAATCTTCGTATATCCATCAGTATACACACACACGCACACAAACATTCACACACTCTTCCCTACCCTCCAAACACGTACACACACATACACAAACTCTCCCCTCACAGCGCCTTGCATACACTCGGCCGCATCTCGAATCCACAACTTTGCAACACCCGCATTTTGAGACGAATACTTCCGCCTGCGACTGCGACTCCCCCCCCCACCCCCCCACCCCCGGCAACCTTTTCGCCAGGAGTTGTGATTCGATTTGAAGCCTGTCACCCGGCCCGCACCCCGCGCCTCTAAACTTATTATTACTTCATTATGCGGCTTTACAGTTTGTTAGAGTTTCTTATAATGCGTTGTGAAGGTTTCGTTGTTCCCCCCTTTTTTTTTTCGTTTGACTTTTGAGGATTTCCTAATTTTTTTATCTATATTTTTTCGTTGTTTGTTTGTTATTGCTTTAGAATACATTGTTAGGTTTTTTTTTATGATGCTTTTTTTAAGATCTCGTTTATTTTTCTTCATGTTAATATTGCGAGTTTCCTTCCTCATTAATTTTGTTCTTCTTCTTCCTCCATCTCCTCCTCTTTCTATCCCTTCTCCTCATCCTTCTTCTTCTTCCCTTCCCTTCATATCTCATCTCTTACTAAATCAGCTTCCTCGAGGCTGGGCGTTCTGTACCGTCTCCGCCAGTTCTTCTTCCCTGCACAGTTGCTGTCTATATACAGGGGCCTTGTCCGCCCTCGTATGGAGTATGCATCTCATGTGTGGGGGCTCCACCACAGCTATTCTGGACAGAGTGGAGGCTAAGGCTCTTCGTCTCATCAGCTCTCCTCCTCATACTGATAGTCTTCCACCTCTTAAATTCCGCCGCAATGTTGCCTCTCTTTCTATCTTCTATCGATATTTCCACGCTGACTGCTCTTCTGAACTTGCTAACTGCATGCCTCCCCCCCTCCCGCGGCCCCGCTGCACTCGACTTTCTACTCATGCTCATCCCTATACTGTCCAAACTCCTTTATGTAAGAGTTAACCAGCATCTTCACTCTTTCATCCTCACGCTGGTAAACTCTGGAACAATCTTCCTTCATCTGTATTTCTCCTGCCTACGACTTGAACTCTTTCAAGAGGAGGGTATCAGGACACCTCTCCTCCCGAAATTAACCTCTGATTTTGGACACTTTAACCTCTGTTCGGGAGCAGTGAGTAGGGCCTTTTTTCTTTTTTTCTTTGCGCCCTTGAGCTGTCTCCTTAGCTGTAAAAAAAAAAAAAAAAATGAATCATTGTATTTCGTCCTCCTCCTCCTCCTCCTCCTCCTCTTCCTCTTCCTCTTCCTCTTCCTCCTCCTCCTGTTATTCCTTCTTGTTCCTTGTATTATTGTCTTTCGTATTTTTTATATAATTTTTACCTCTTTTCGCACCCTTGTCTCCGCTGCCGCATATTAAGTCTGCCTAATAAATAGCTTCATATTAACATTGTCACTGCAGCCTCTCTCTCTCTCTCTCTCTCTCTCTCTCTCTCTCTCTCTCTCTCTCTCTCTCTCTCTGTTTATGCAAGGAAAACTCTTCATGAATTAATCAAATCGAAGGAGAAAGGAAAGGAGATTTAGAGAGAGGCGCAAGAAAGAAGATGAATATGACTCGAGGAGAGAGAAAAACAGCAGCTTACAGGTGAAGGCAAAGTAATGATGAAATATGAGGCAGGAAAAGTTTAGCGAAGGTGGAAAGAAAGAACGTTATGCTAATGATGATGATGATGGTGGTGGTGGTGGTGGTGGTGGTGGTAGTGATGGTGGTGGTAATGATCAAGAGAAAGAAAGAACAACAAATAAATAAACTATAAATGCAATCCAATAATAATAAGAAGAAAAAGTGGAAAAGAAGAATTAAAAAAGAAAAATAGGAGAAGAAAAATGAAGAAATAGAGCAAGAGAAAGAATCAGAGAACGCCTTGACAAACTAAAAAGTTTAGTAAAATAATTGACGCAGAAAATAAGAAGAAAATTAAGAAACAAAACACGAAGAAGAATCACAGAATGTCTAGATAAACAATATAGTTCTGTAAAATAGCACACACACACACACACACACACACACACACACACACACACACACACACACACACACACACTGCCCCACACCCCTACACACACACACACACTGCCCCACACCCCTACACACACACACACACTGCCCCACACCCCTACACACACACATACACGCCCACCATCCCCCCCATGACACAAACCCTCATACAGACACACAGACACGAACACAAACCCTCATCACATACAACACAGGAGCGCATTATGATTAAGGGCCGGAAGCACAGGTGTCCGGGGCGAGACGAGAGGGAAATAAAACAGTTGACTTAATAAGACTCGTGTCACGCGGCTGCTTAATATTCATGAGGCGCAAACAACACAGCCGTTCCCTTCTGTGACTCTTGGAACCCGGACGGCGAAGCAGGTGACAGGAGGAAGAGGCAGGTAAAGACGTAGACAGGCAGTTAGTTAGTTAGTTAAGATAGTTAGGTAGGGAGGGAGGTAAGTAGGTATATAAGTAGGTAGACAGTTAATTAGTTAGTTAGTCAGGTTAGTTAGTTAAGATAGTTTGGTAGGGAGGGAGGTAAGTAGGTATATAAGTAGGTATATAAGTAGGTAGACAGTTAATTAGTTAGTTAGTTAAGATAGTTTGGTAGGGAGGGAGGTAAGTAGGTATATAAGTAGGCATATAAGTAGGTAGACAGTTAATTAGTTAGTTAGTTAAGATAGTTTGGTAGGGAGGGATGTAAGTACGTATATAAGTAGGCAGACTGTTAGTTAGTTAGTTGGTTAGGTTAGTTAGGTAGGGAGGGATGTAAGTAGGTATATAAGTAGGTAGACAGTTAGTTAGTTAGGTTAGTTAGGTAGAGAGGGAGGTAGGTATGTATATAGGAAAGTAGACAATTGATTAGTTTTAGTTAGGTTAGTTTAGTAGGTAGGCAGGTTAGTAGACAGTTAGTTAGACGGTTAGTTAGATAGTTAGTTAGGTAGGTAGACAAGTAGGTGAGAAAGTAGGTAGAAAACGATTAAACGGTGAACAAATTATGAAAAAAAGAAAACAGAAGCGAGCCACCCAAAGCGCAAACAAACACACAAACAAACACAAACAGCCAAACGAAACCGGTGAACTGGCCAACTTTAAGGAAAATAAACATACAACTATAAACGGTAAATTTTCGAACCACGACATTCCAGGGCAAGAAATAAATGTAAGGAGTGCAGCTTGAAGACGCACGCACGCACACGCACACTAAACGGACGAGAGAGAGAGAGAGAGAGAGAGAGAGAGAGAGAGAGAAGGGGGAGATCACCTGTGGACACCAACCAGGTAAGAAGAGAAACCTTGTGTGGCTTTACTCTCTCTCTCTCTCGCCAACCATAATTAATCGGAGGCCGTGCTAATATTTCGCTCGGTGACAAAATAATAACTCTAACAAAACATGCGCAGTTTATACATTGACGTGAAAGACAAATATATATTAAAAACTTTATTTTATTATTATTATTATCATTAGTCATTAGAGTAAGTAGTAGTAGTAGTAATAGTAGTAGTAGTAGTAGTAGTAGTAGTAGTAGTAGTAGTAGTAGTAGTAATGACAAGAGTAGTAGTAATAGTAGCAGCAGTAGTGACACTAGCAGTAGTAGAAGTAGCAGTCGTAGTAGCAGTAGTAGTAGTTCTGTACCATTATTATAAAAGTTAAACCCCACGCCGGCGGGTCGCTTGGATAACTTACGCGTTGATTAACTAAAAACGAAAGCCTCGGCAAAACGCGCTCCCCAGGTGACACTGTGTTACCTTTGAAGGGGCTGGCGCGAGCGAAACTTAATTAGGTGGCGGGGCGGCAGGTGAGGGGGAGACGGGGAGGAGAGATGTAAGAGGTGGCCCCTCAGGTAACCTTCGTTGGACAGGTGCTCAGGTTCTAAACAGGTAAATTACGTCCCCAAGTGAGTAGAGTTTGAGTAAAGGTAGACATGGAAACATGTTAACACAGAAAGGCAGGTAGCAGAAAGTCTATTGGCTCATTACGACGTTGCGTCTCTAGTGTTATAATACGCTCGTCGACACTTCCCTTCCTGCCGAGCAGCAGCAAGCACCTCGGTACCTACGTTCAGTGTACTCCTGACGCCAAGAGAAAACGGTTATCGCACTAACTACTTTTTGAAGGAAGGTTGTTCCAATGGCGGATGACTCGGTTTGAGATGAGCCTCATGCTAATGAATGTACGTCAGAACATTGCTTGAATAGGTACACCGTTATTACTGGTTCTTAAGTTGGTTTGTAGCACAAAAAATGGAAGTGATCGACTTAACTTAAATTCTTCAGATACTTGAAGGCCTGAATCAAATCCCCTCGCACGTGTCCTTTTCAGCGTAAAGAAGTTGAGTCGCTGGAGTCGTTCTTCGTACGGTGGAGCCAAAGGGTGTTATAATTTTCATAGCTCGTCATTGAACTCTGCAGTAATTCACCGAGGAGACAAAAACTATGCTGCCTATTCGAGGTGAGAGCTCACTATCGAGCTATATATGTATAGAGATGCTTGACTTTACAGTTGTTATCGTTGTAGGACATCTGCCACTTTTTAGACTATTGGATGATCTGGTCAAATTTCTTTTGGATGATTTCGCAAAGGACCGTCGTGAGGGCCCCGCCACCCGCCCACTTTGGTGTTGTCAGCAATCTTTGATAGGGAGGATTTTAGATTGTTTCTAAGTCTTTAATGTATATAATAAAGAGAATGGATTCCAGCAAAAACCATTGGGGTACTCCACTATATATATATTTTTTTATAGTAACTGGAAGCCACTCAGAAGCCTGCCCGTTGAGTAGCACTTGTTTTCTACTGGTGCGCCAGCCTTATATGCAAGCAGTCTGATTGTTTCCTATACCCGCTGAAAGTAGTTTCGAGTCGCTCGTGTGGTACCTTATCAAAGTCCAGATAAATTACATCGCAAGGGATGTGATTTTCCCAGTGCTCGTTCATAAACACACTGGGAGAAGTTCAATAAATCTTAAGCAAAAACGCTTATTTCTGAGACAGTGTTGGGTATGAAAAATTATATTATTGTTTTTTAGAACTCTGTTAAGTTTCGCTCTGATAATATTGAGGGAATAGTCTGCCACTGATGTCAGACTTATGAGCCTGAAGTTTAAGGCAACGCTCTTATCTCTTAATTTGAAAATCCATTTTACGTCAGTCATTCTCTTGTCTTTAAGAACCTCATTCAGTTGTCATGACATGTTAAGTATTCTAGTGAGTGGCTGGAAAAAGGAGGAAGAGGAGGATGAATAGGAGGAGGAGGAGGAGGAGGAGGAGGAGGAGGAGGAGGAGGAGGAGGAGAAGGAGCAGGAGACGGTGGAGGAGGAGGAGGAGGAGGATCCTGCAGGGCGTGATTTGATTTGTTTTGCCTGCTAATGAGGTTACCTGCGCTAGGCCTCAGGTAGGGCGCCTTGCTTCACCTGCCAGCTGGTCAAGGTTGCCTGGACTGTCCCTGTAACCAGATTGTAGCGCCAGACTTAACCGAACAACGAACAGCTCCCACGCACGCATGGACACACACACACACACACACACACACACACACACACACACACTGAAGATAGTAATGTACATCTACTTTTAAGATAAGCTGTTTTAACTGGTTTAACATGGTAGTAAGTCCCAGAAAAGTAATTAAAACTTCCAACAGTATCATTTTCCCCTTAAAAATCTATCCTACCGACAAACCTCATCAAGCAGTATTACTTAGTATCACCAAATAATTCCTGTAAAAATAAATAAAGTGGATTTACTTCTTATTTACACTAGATTAATACTAATCCTATTTAGGTCACAAAATACAAAGCATTACCCGAGGCTCAACAAGAGGAGAATAATGTATATCACTACACATGAACACATTATCACCAGCTCATCGCCTATTTTATCCACGAATATAATTAAGTTTCCTTCAACTATTAATTCCTGTTCTAAACATCATTAAGGGTTCAAGTCTGATACATATACACTTTTAAGCCTCTTTCTTTTCCATACAAAATCACACTTTCGGCTGAGGTGATCTTGTAAACCCATTTTTCAAGGTTGGTTGTTCTTGTTCATTTTCTCTCTCACGTTTTATGACGAGTTTTTAGTTTGTCGACTTAACAGTGAAAGTCAAACTCTTCCAACTATCTCCGTCGCAAAACTGGAATAAAGAAGCCAACTAGTCACATAAATGTTAATGAATACTAATACGACAATAAAAATAATCTGTCGTCTAATTAAATGATCATAGCATAAAAGAAAATCAACAGTAACAGTTTAACATATAGCTGATTTAGGTCTTATCAAAACATATTACATCCACACAGTTATTAAGTTATATTATTCACCTTAATTCGACAGACACTTTAGTTTTATTTCACACTTTTATTATATTTTACTCGAAATTTCTTTATTCTCCTTTCACCCAGGTAATCCAGATCTTACTATTAATACCTGCGCCAGAAGAGGACACAGGTATGAATGATGAGAATAATAAAAAATCTCACCTTCACACCCACTCTTTTACTATACCTTACCTGAGATTCACCTTTTCTCCCATCCCCAGCTAAACCGGGTCATACCTGTGGAAGAAGATGAGAGACTTTAGAGAATACACAAAAAAGTTTTCATCACACACTTTTACTATACTTTACCTGTAGTTCACCTTTACTCACATCCCCAGGTAAACCGCATCTCATTATTAATACCTGCGGCAAAAAATGTACCAGGTGAGACTTATTAGAATACACAAAAAGCTCTCCTTTACACACACTTTAACTATATTTTACCTGTGATTCACCTTTACTCACATCCCCAGGTACACCAGATCTTACTAATAATACCTGTGTCAGAAAATGTACCAGGTGAGATTTAATAGAATTCACAATAAGCTCTCCTTTACATACACTTTTACTGTACTTTACCTGTGATTCACCTTTACTCACATCCCCCAGGTACACTAAATCTTACTAATGACACCTGTGGCAGAGGAAGTACCGTTATAAAGACTTATGAGAACACACAAAAAGCTCTCCTCCACACACACTTTTACTGTACTTTACCTGTGATTCACCTTTACTCACACCGCCCACATAAACCAGATACTGCTAATAAAATCCGTGGCAGAAGATATATCAGGTAAGACTTCTGAGTATACAACACAAAGCTCTCCTTCTGGGAACTCGCTAAGCTCCCCCAGTAACCTAAGCTTGTTATAGTAGGATATCAATGTATTATTATTATTACATATGTACATAGGCTAACAATATATTCCCCTTAAGGAAGCTGAAGTCTTAATCAACGCCCTTTAAACGCCCCCCGGTAACCCGTTACAAGCTCAGCCCCGGTAATCCTGCTCTCTCCTGGATTAGTAAGAGGAATCTGATTTACCTCCCTGGCTCCACCTACGAGTTATTGCTTTTTGTCCACCTCACGGAATAAATATCACATTACTACGTCTCTCTCTCTCTCTCTCTCTCTCTCTCTCTCTCTCTCTCTCTCTGTCCCTATTTTAGTCTGTCTATTTATTTTTTCTATTTTCTGCTTCTACTACGTTTTTCTTTGTTATTTTTTTTTTCTGTGTATCTGTCTCGCACGCACAAAGACTCCCCTCCCCCGCACAATCACACGCACACGCACACACACACACACACGCACACACACACACACACACACACACACACACACACAATTACTCGTATGACATCCAAGGTAAAATATCTTCACTGCGTATCCGAATTCCATAAAAAAACAGCAGATGAATGATCCAATACGTCCTTTACGAGAATTCAATGTAAACCGCGATATTAAAAGTATCTAAGAGAGGAATTATGATGGACTTAAGTTTGATATAGCTGAAGGGAAGGGGGTAGAGAGAGGGGGGGGGGGAGGGAGAGCGAGAGCGAGAGAGAGAGAGAGAGAGAGAGAGAGAGAGAGAGAGAGAGAGAGAGAGAGAGAGAGAGAGAAGGGTATCAAGAGAGGGACTAAGGAAGAAATATTGGTGACGGAGATGATAAAGGAGGAATTGAGAAGATAAATTGACGTAGAGAATATTGAAAGATATATAACAAACCAAAATAAAATGGAAAACAAAAAAATAGTGGAGCGGTTTGGAGGGATAAAAAGCCATACACATACACACACACACACACACACACACACACAGCGACCGAGTATACATCATCACACCAGTAGCCAACACATCGCTGAAATGAGGGAGAAATTTTATGGGGCGGAAGAAAGAGAGGAAAGGAGAGATGAGGAGGAGGAGGAGGAGGAGGAGGAGGAGGAGGAGGAGGAGGAGGAGGAGGAGGAGGAAGAGGAAGGGAGGGTGGTTGATGATGAGGAAAGGCATACTGGAAAACTAAAAGGACGAGGAGGAATTGGAGGATAAAAGGAAGAAGTGGAAGCGGTGGAAGAACAAAAGGAGAAGGAGGAGGAGGAGGAGGGGAGGAGGAGGAGGAGGAAGGAGAGTAGAGGAAGGGGAAGGAGGAAGGGGTAGAGGAGAAGGAGAAAAAAAGAAGAATGAGAAGCAGAAAAAGGATACGAAGAAAGACGAAATTTAAGAGGAAAAGAAAGAGAATAAGAAACAAGAGAGGGAGGAAAATGAGGAACAGGAAAAAACAACAAGAAAAAAGCATGAAAGCAGAAAACATTTGGAAACAGAATGACCAAAAACCCCCCCCCCCCAAAAAAAAAAAAAAAAAAACTAAAATGCAAAAATAAAGAAGGAAAAAAAAAAAAGTCCACCTCACACACTAAACCACACGAGGCAGAGAATCAACAGGTGGGTAATTGGCTGTTTACCTGTTTCCCTCCCAGGTGAGAAATACTCCTCTCCCCTCCCTTCCTCCCTCTCCCTCTCCTTCCTTCCTCCTCTCTAACTCGTCAACAAACTTTCGTCCCTCCCTCCGTGTTTTCCTCTTCCGTCATATTTCTGTTATTTATTTTCCCTCAATAAGAGCCTTAACACTCTCCTCTCTTCCTTCTTCTTCCTCCTCCTCCTCCTCCTCTTCCACCACCTCCTCCTCCTCTGCTTGCCATCTCCCTCCCTCTCTCCTTCCGTCTCTCTCTCCTTTCCTCCTCTTCTTTTGTCGTCTCTTGCTCCCTAATTTCTTTTCTCTTTTCCTCTTAGTGTCTCCTTTCTTTCTCTCTTCTCTAGTCCTCTCTTTTCTCCTCTTCCGTCCTTTATCTTCCATTCCTCCCTTTCTCTTCTCTCATTCCATATTTCGTCCTCCCTTCCTCCTTTTATCATCTCCCTTTTCCTCCGTTTCCTTCCCTTTCCTCCATTTCTTCCTATCTCTTCTCCCATCTCCTCTTTACTCTGTTTTTCTCTCACGCTTTTCCTCTCTTTTTTATCATTTCTTTTCTCCCTTTCCCGCTCCTTTCCTTCATTTCTTCTTAAATCTTCTCTCATCTCTTTTCTCTCTTTCTCTCCTCCTCCCTTCCTCCGTCTTCTCCCTCAACCTCATCTTCTTTCAATGTCTTTCCTTTCTCTTCAGTAAATTACCACTACCATATTTCCTTCTCCTCCTCCTCCTCCTCCTCCTCCTCCTCTTCCTATTCCTCCTCCTTAAATTTACGCCCTCACTCATTCTTTCTTACCTTCTCCCTCCTCCTCCTCCTCTTCCTCGTCCTCCTCCTCACAACGGCCTATTACGAACTCATCCAAAAAGTCCTTGATCGGATTATCTAGTTGTCTGGCAAGTGTCCTTCTACTCTAACTCTATGTACATAAATAATAACCGTACATACAACGTGCATAGGAAGCCGCTGCAAGTCATACAGGAGGGAGTCGTATCATGGAATCACTATCAACAGTGACTTAAAACATACATAAAGTGAACTTCAAATCTGCCTGCAAAAAGTATAATATTATGCTCGGGTTCACAGCGAGGAACTTCGAGGGTAAGACGCAGGGAGTAATGTTAACGTTTGTATAACTCGTTCGTGAGACCTTAACTGCAATACACTGGTCCCCTTTTTACAAGAAGTGCATCGCATCACTCGAAAGAATGCAGCCACGCGCGACGAAAACAGTGCCATGGTCAGCAGTAGATGCACGACTCCCTCAACTCAACATCTTTACGTTAGCAAAGATACGACTGCGGGAGATTTACTAAGGTCTCCAAATTTTTTAACAGTAACATCGATCAGTCCAAGTCCAGGCTCGGTAGTCATGTTGTGAGTGCCAATTAGATACATGCTTTAAAAAAAATCAGATAAATTCATGGATAACAAGGTTAGGTGGGGTTAGGTTCACAGGAGTTTCCTTGCATAGGCTTACCGGCCTCTTGCAGACTCCTTATGCTCTTATGTTCTTGTGTTTTAAATATTAATCAACCAATCCACGTGAGGTGATGCAGAAAAGACGTCGGCGGATGTTGGGTTATTTCTCAAACCGAGTTGTACCCCACTGGAACAACCTTCCTGCAAAAGGATCAACTCCTTTCAAAATCGCACTGGCTTATCCTGTTGCGTCGGGAGTGAACTGAACGGCTTCACAAGTACGTACACCAAGTGCTTAAACTGTCCGCAGGTCACTGGTCAGCCTGGCGATTTGATGGAGCGACAACAGAGGGCAGCAGCCTTCCTGCAGAAGTAGTTAACGCGGAAACATTTAAAGCCTTTAAGAATCGCTTTGGTCGTCACTTTGGTGCGTCGGGAGTGAACTGAATGTATCCACGAGTACGTACAGTACGTACAGAAGTGCTTTAATTCTTTTCGCAGGTCACTCCTGTGGCTGACGGATCGATTAAATCATTGAAAGCAGGCACCCTTGCAGTGAGCCAATGGTCCTTCTGCTGCCTGATCGTCAATGTTTCCATGTTTTCCTCCTCCTCCTCCTCCTCCTCCTCCTTCTCCTTCTCCTTCTCCTCCTCCTCCTCCTCCTCCTCCTATCTTTTTCCTCACACTTCGAACGCTTTTCATCCCCCTCTTAATATGTTCGTTTACACGCTTTTAACTTTTCTTTTGAACCTTTTCTTTCTTTCTTTCTTTCCTCCTTCATTACTTTCTTTATTTCTTTATCTGCCTCCTCTTCCTTTTGTAATTGTTTTCTTGTCTGTGGTATTTTATGAGGGAAAAAGTTGATGAAGGAAAAGGAGGAGGAGAGTAAAGAAGAGGAAGAGGAAAAGGAGGAGAGTAAAGAAGAGGAAGAGGAAAAGGAGGAGAGTAAAGAAGAGGAAGAGGAAAAGGAGGAGGGGGAGGAATAGGAGGAGGAGGAGGAGGAGGAGGAGGAGGAGGAGGAGGAGGAGGAGGAAAAATGTTCAAAAGGGTTCCAATGGGTTTAAAGTCCCTTCGAGAGAGAGAGAGAGAGAGAGAGAGAGAGAGAGAGAGAGAGAGAGAGAGAGAGAGAGAGAGAGAGAGAGAGAGAGAGAGAGAGAGAATAAAATCGATAAAAGAATGGAGGAAGAAAAAGGAATAAAAGAAATAAGTCCTCCACCTCCTATCCTCCTCCTCCTCCTCCTCCTCCTCCTCCCTCCTCCTCCTCCTCCTCCTCTCCTCCTCCTCTAATGCTTCTTTTCACGCTTCCATTTTCATACTTTCCTTATAGCATAAAAGTGCACAATAAATAATAAATTGAATAAGGAGAAGAGAGAGAGAGAGAGAGAGAGAGAGAGAGAGAGAGAGAGAGAGAGAGAGAGAGAGAGAGAGAGAGAGAGAGAGAGAGAGAGAGAGAGAGAGAGAGAGAGAGAGAGACATTTCATTATACTCTATTGGTATTAAAAGGTGAACGAATAGGTAATTAATGTGTGTGTGTGTGTGTGTGTGTGCGTGTGTGTAAAAGTGTATTCAGAAGAGAATGCCGAAATAGAATATTAAAACTGGAGGAGGAGGAGGAGGAGGAGGAGGAGGAGGAGGAGAAGGAGGAGGAAGAAGAAAAGGAGGGAAAGGAAGAAAACGAAAGAAGAAAAAGAAATAAAACAATGAAAAGAACTGAAAGAGGAGGAGGAGGAGAAGGAGGAGGAGGAGAAGGAAGAGGAATAGGGGGAGGGAGGATAAGTCAGAGGCAGGGACACCCTATCACTGATTGTACCCTGATTAATGGGTGTTTGGGAGGAGGAGGAGGAGGAGGAGGAGGAGAACAGAGGAAGACCTAGAAAAGATGTCGGCTGGATTAGGGAGAGAGAGAGAGAGAGAAAAAGAAAGAAAGAAAGAAAGAAAGAGAGAGAGAGAGAGAGAGAGAGAGAGAGAGAGAGAGAGAGAGAGAGAGAGAGAGAGAGAGAGAGAGAGAGAGAGAGAGAGAGAGAGAGAGAGAGAGAGAGAGAGAGAGAGAGAGAGAGAGAGAGAGAGGAAGGATCTTCTATATAATAACTTCCTTGATGGGAGGAAAGAGAGGACAAAAACCCTCCAGTCTTTCACCTCCTTTCCTCCCTCGACTCAATTCTTTCCTTCCTCTCTTCCTCCTCCTCCGCCTCCTCCATCTCTTTCTCTCCTTGATCTAAATTTACTGCCTACCTCTTTGTAATCTTATTCTCTTTTCTAGTACTTCCTTATTTATTTTTCATGTCCTTTCTCCTCCTCTTCTCCGTCCCACACTCCCTTTCTTTATTTATGATTTATTTTCTCAACTTCATATTTTCTTAATGCTCTTATTTCTATCACTCTTCTATTACAACTGCCTTCCTCTTCCTCTTTCTCCTGCGCTTTCCCTTTTTCTCATCCTTCTCTTCATTTTCCACCACCACCACCACCTTCACCCTTCATCCCCTCCTTTTCCTATCTGGGGTCACTATCAGCTGTGACTTGATACATACAAAGCACTGTAAGTCTGCTTGTATAAAAAGCTAATTCTATGCTCAGGGTCATTGCGAGAAACTTTGAGTGGAGGGCATAGGGAGTAATGTTCTCTTAGTATAACTTGACCCCACTTGGAATACGCAGTGTAGTTTTCGTCCCCTGATTTCGAGGAGTAAGCTTCTCTACGAAAATGATACCTTCAATGAGGACTCAACTTTATAAAGAACCAGTTAGACGACACAATATCTTTACGTTGGAAAAGAGACGAACGATTGCGAGGGACTTGATACAGATTTTTAAATACCTAAAGAAGTTCTGTAGTATCAATCACTCCAAGCTATTCGTGCCCCTAGACAACCCGAGAGCTAAAGACAAAGGTCAAACAAATCAAGCAAAGCGATCCAGTAAAGTCATCGGCTGGAAATTTTGTTTTTATCGCATTGATCGTCACATTGCTGCGCACGTACAAAAATGCCTTATCTTTTTTTGCAGTTCACTCAAGTGGCCGAGGAATTGATTAACACTACTAAGTAAGGCAGCCTCGCAATAAGACAACAGGCTTTCTGCTGCCAGCCCTTCCATGTTTCCAGATTTCCTCCTCCTCCTCCTCCTCCTCCTCCTCCTCCTCCTCCTCCTCCTCCTCCTCCTCCTCCCTCCTACTCTCACTCTCTCTTTTACTTCCTTTGTTCTCTCATTTCAGACATTACAGTGACAAC
>NC_066519.1:23001376-23071376 GCF_024679095.1 Eriocheir sinensis
AGAGGCGAAAATATATGTAAGAATTTTCCGGAGGCAATATTTTAAATGCCGATAACGAGTAGGACATTTAAAAAAGAATTATTGGAGTAAATTCATTTCTTTCCTTGTCCTTTCCCTGCTGGATGGAGGAGGAGGAGGAAGAGGAGGAAGAGGAGGAGGAAGAGGAGGAGGAGGAGGAGGAGGAGGAGTAGGAGGAGGAGGAGGAGGGGAAAGGACACTGATAGTTGGCAACCCTTTCCTGTTAACTGAGGTAGAATGGAGGAGAAAAAAATTAAGACAGAGAAGAAAGGAAGAAAAGAGAAGTGAGAAAAGAAGAAAAACAGTGATAGGAGGAAGAAAACTTAATAAATATGATTCGAAATTGTAGGGAAAGGAAAAAAATAAGAAAAATGTATGGGAAGAGAGAGAGAGAGAGAGAGAGAGAGAGAGAGAGATGGTATTGGATTGGCCGAAGACTATGAGGGTCACTTGTAAGCCAATAACTATAGGAGGAGGAGGAGGAGGAGGAAAATAGGAAGAAGAAGAAGAAGAAGAAGAAGAAGAAGAAGAATAGTAATAAGATAAGGAATGTCACTCCTGCTACTCGTTCTCTTCTTATTTAATTCATTCCCGCCACTTACTACTGAATCAGACGTTGTCACCTCCTCCTCCTCCTCCTCCTCCTCCTTCTCCTTCTCCTCCTCCTCCTCCTCCTCCTCCTCCTCCTCCTCCTCCCCTATCTCCCGGCCTCTCCGTCGCCGTATTAATTAACATGCGAGATTGTAATAGACAACAGTAATTGGGTGCTGAGTCCACTTGAGTGACGGAATGAGGTGAAAGACGGGAGCCTGCCAGGAATAGACAGGCCAAGACAGAGACACAGACACACACAGACAGACATAGGGTGGGCGCTGCAGAACGCTTAACCTGTGACCCTGATACCATTTCTATTTGAGGGAGGAGGAACTATATTTGTGTCCAGCTGTCACTCTCTTTTACATTAAACATTTTTGGTCAGTCTTTAATTCAAAATCTTAACTGGAAACTTATCTCCTCTCTCGCTAAGTCAGCTTCCTCGAGGTAAGGTGTTCTGTATCGTCTTCGCCAGTTCTTTTCCCAGTCCCAGATTCTGTCCATATACGGGCGCCTTCACCGCTCTCTTATGGAATATCTCATGTGTGGGAGTGGAATCTAAGGCTGGTTTTACAAGACACTTTGCCATATCAAATCAGCTATTTCTAAAGGTCAAAGAGGGGATCAATCGGGTTCTAATGAGTGTTTCTTTAGATTCATGGTACAGAAGAAGGGTCAGACTACCACCAGGGTCATAAAACTACCCCTGAAAATGCCACAAATCCTACGAAAGCCTTTTCAAATACGTCTCATAATACGACCCCATGGCTCTTCGTCTCATCAATTCCTCTCCTTTTACTAACAGTCTTCTACCTCTTAAATTCCGCCGCAATGTTGCATTTTTTTATCTTCTTCCAATATTTTCATGCTGACTGCTCTACTGAACTTGTTAACTGCCAGCCTCCACCCTTTCCGCGGCCACCCTGCAAATGACTTTCTACTCTTGCACATCACTATTCTGTCCAAGTTCCTTATGCAAGAGTTAACCAGCATCTTCATACTTTTATCTCGTCCGCTGGTAAACCCTGGAACAATTTTCTTTCGTCTTAATTTACCCCTGCCTATGACTTGAACTCTTTCAAGAGAAGAGCATCAAGACACCTCTCCACGCGAAAATGACCTCTCTTCTGGCCTCTCATTTTGTTTTCTTTTGTCGGAGCAGCGCCGGGCGTTTTTTTTTTTCCAATGAGTAGCCTCCCTAGCCGTAAAAAAAAAAAAAGAAAACAGACAGACGCAGAGAAATAGCAGTAAACTCACAGAAAAATACACATACCAGTACATTTTTTTGTCAATTTTCCTCTCTCTCTCTCTCTCTCTCTCTCTTATGAGGTAAAGAGGTAAAGGGGAGTAAGGCGGAAGAGATCGGAGGGGCTAAGAGAGCTGATTTACCTCCTTCATTAACCTGCCTCACTGCTCACTTGGACACCGGAGGGAGGGAGGGAATGAGAGAAGAGGGAGGGAAGGATGGAGGGAGGGAGGGAATGAGAGAAGAGGGAGGGAAGGATGGAGGGAGGGAGGGAGAGGAAGGTGGTGGTGGAAGATGAAAGAAGTTAAACAGGATTAAAAAGGGAAGGGAAGGGAAGGGCGAGATGAAAATTTTTGAACGACGTAAAATGCGGTAAAAAAGAACAAGGAAAAGAAGTAAAACAAAAAGGAGAAGACGAAGAAGAAGAAGAAGAAGAAGAAGAAGAAGAAGAAGAAGAAGAAGAAGAAGAAGAAGAAGAAGAAAAAGAAGAAGAAGAAGAAGAAAAAGAAGAAGAAGAAGAAGAGGAAGAAGAAGAAGAAGAAAAAGGTGAAGAACAAATAAAAGAAAACAAAAAAAAAATCAAGAACAAGAAGAGAACAATAAATAACAAGAAAAAATGAAGAAAAAGATTAAGAACAAGAACAAGAGAAGGACGAAGAAGTATAGGAAAAAGAAAGGATGAAATAATATGAAGGAAAGAAGAGTAAAAAAAAAAAAATGTAAAGAAAGTAAAAAGAAAAAAAAGAAAAAGAAGACTAGAATATGAAAAACAAAAGGCAACGAAAACAGTTAGAAAAGCAGATGAAGAAAATGAAAAGATGAAATAATATAAGGTTAAGATTAATGAGAAAAGAGAAAAGAGGAAAGTATTTAACAGAAGAAGTAAATAAAAAAATAATACAGAAAAAAAGGTAGCCAAAAAAGGATGAGGAATTTTACTTGTCACTCGTCAGGAAGCAAAATTAATCAGTCTTATAAAAGTCACGCGAATCCTCTCTTTATTAAACTTGGGAGGAGAAAAAAGGGCAAAAAAAAAAAATGGAAGGAAGAAAAAGTGTAAGAAGGGTGGAGAGTAAAAAGAGGAGGGAAGGAGATAAAAAATAAATAGTGCAGAGGAAAATAGAATAAAGGTAAAAGGGGAGAGGCGGAGGAAGGAGGAGGAGGAGGAGGAGGAGGAGGAGGAGGAGGAGGAGGAGAGGAAGAGGAAGAGGAAGACACAGGTGGAAATAAGAGGAAAGTGACAATGAGAAAGATGAAGAAATATAAAAGAGAGAGAGAATGAGGAAGATGAAGAAATATAAAAGAGAGAGAGAATGAGGAAGATGAAGAAATATAAAAGAGAGAGAGAATGAGGAAGATGAAGAAATATAAAAGAGAGAGAGAATGAGGAAGATGAAGAAATATAAAAGAGAGAGAATGAGGAAGATGAAGAAATATAAAAGAGAGAGAGAATGAGGAAGATGAAGAAATATAAAAGAGAGAGCGAATGAGAAAGATGAAGAAATATGTCCGAGAAATTACACGGTGGAAGAAATAACGGATAACAGAAGATAAAAGGAAGATAACGAGGAAGTAATTTAGTAAGATATGTTAAACAGATATCGTATGAAAAGTATATAAAGAAGAAGAAAGAAGAAAGACGAAGAAAAAGAAGAAGATATTGATGAAGAAGAGAGATAATATGAAAATGAAAAGAAGAATTGACAAAAAAAGAAAAAGAACGTAAAATGATTAAATAATATGAAGAAAAAAAAGGAAATAAGAAAAAAAACACGGCAGAAGGAAATAAAAGAAGAAATAATTAACAAAAAAAATAGAAAAAAAAATGTTGAGAGAGAGAGAGAGAGAGAGAGAGAGGTTAGGAAGTACGCTTTCCTCCCTTCCTCCGTTTGCAAACAATGGCAATAAAGAAATACAGAAGAGGGGAAAGAAGGGGAGAGAACAGAAGAAGGATGAGGAAGAGAAAAGGAGAACAAGAGGGAAGGGGTAGGAGACGAAACTGAAGAAAAAGATACGGAAGACAGTGGAGACTAGGAAGATGATGATGATGATAATGATGATGATGATGATAATGATGATATTAATGATAGTAATGAAGAAGAGGAGGAGGAGAAGAATGAGAAGGAGGAAAAGGAGAATTTAAAGCTATAAGCAGGAACAAAGAAATAAAAATATAAAAATATATATGAAAAATTGGAAGAGAGAAAATGATGTTAGAGGGAAATAAAGTATGATGAAAACAATACTAAAAAAAAAACAAAGAAAATAAAAACAGTTACATAATATAAAATAATGGAAAGAATTGACAAGAAAAAGACAGAAAGAAGGAAGGGAGAAAGGAAGAAAAGAGGAATACTAAAAAGAAATGGAAGGAGATAAATAAAGGGAGAAGGGGTAAGGAAGGAGAGCGAAAAAAAAGAGGCTTGAAAAAAAGGGAAAGTGCAAATATGTATGAAAGGGAAAGTAAGGTAAGGGAAGGAAAGAAAAGGGAGAGGAAAGACGAAGGGGAAAAAGATGGACGAGGGAATTGGGAGGAGAGAGGAGAGAGAGAGAGGGAAAAGAAGATGTGGGAGGAGAGGGAAAGATGGAAGAGGAGGAAACACCAATAAGAAAGATAGAAGAGGAAGGGAGGGAAGGATGAAGGGAGGCGGGAGGGAGGGAGAATAAGATGAAGGAAGGGGAAAATGAGGCTTATAAGGGAAGAGAGAGAGAGAGAGAGAGAGAGAGAGAGAGAGAGAGAGAGAGAGAGAGAAGAGAAGAGAAGAGAAGAGAAGAGAAAAGAAGAGAAGAAGAAGAAGAAGAAAAAGAAGAAAATGAAGAAGAAGAAGGAGAAGAAGGAGAAAAAGAAGAAAAGGAGAAAGAGGAAAAAATGACAATAAAAAAGGAATGATTTGAGAAAAGGGAAAAGAAAGGAGAAGTAGAAGTAAGGAAAATAAGAATGAAGGGAAATTAGAAGAGAAAAAAAAAGGTACTACGAGAGGGAGGTCAAGAAAGAAGAAGGGAAGAGGAGAGGGCCTAGAGAAGGAGGAGGAGAGGAAAGAGAGAGAGAAGAGGGAGGGAGAGGGAGGGGAGGGAGAAACTAAGGGGCTACCAATAAGGAATAAATAAATAACCGGCTAATAACGCAGGTGAGAGCCCGCCATCCAGGTGTTTGTGAGCCCCTCGTTTTCTTTAATTGACGCGAGCCAAACTTTGATGCTGAGGGGACGAAGAGGAGGAGGAGGAGGAGGAGGAGCAGGAGGAGGAAGAGGAGGAGGAAGAGGAGGAGGCCAGCAGGTGTTAGTGGAGAATTTTTGGTCCTGATAAAGAAGAGGCAAGTAAGAGCCGTTCCTCGTACCTCACTTTCTCTTCTATTTTTCCTCCTTTTCCTCCTTGCTTTATCTCCTCTCTCCTAAGTTATCTCCGCCCACTTCTCATAGCGCTTCCTTTAAAAATTGCTCTCTCTCTCTCTCTCTCTCATATTATCTTGGTTCAGCCTTATTAACATCTTTCAAAACTACTCTCTCTCTCTCTCTCTCTCGTAGTCTTGTTCAGCACGTAATTATTCAGGAAAATTAAGGTGATAGCGGCTTGAGCTCCTTTTTTCCTTCTTTTTTACGCTTTTCCTCTTTGAAACTGTCTGGAAGGAAATAAATGACGCTGAAGGGGTTGTGGTGGCGGCGGCGGCGGTGGTGGTGGCGGTGGTGATCAAGGAGGTTTAATGAAGGTTTAATGAAGGTGGTTTTATTTTCATGGAATTATTATCATCATTAATTATCTTTTAGCAACACACATAATTTTTTTTGAGAGACAGACACTAAAGCTTGCACTCTATTGATGCTTAAGAAGAGCGGAAGAGAGGCGGAAATAAATATTACAGATAAATGTTAGAAGAGAGGGAAGGCGGTGGCTGGGTGGTCAGCGTACGTTCGCGGCGTCTAGAACACAAGCTCGCATCTCGCTCGTTGCTACAAACAAGCTGGCAATTTTTCAGATGGAAAACAGGGAAATACAGATCAATAACCACAACTAACTTCAAAGAGTAATAAAAAACTGATGCAAATTTTCAAGCTACATTTCCAACCAACAAATACGTGAAACACTCTCTCTCTCTCTCTCTCTCTCTCTCTCAAAATCTTAACAAAGGCATTTTCTCATTCATCTTCGTCTTTTTTCGCATCGCTTCGCCTCGCCGTACCCGCCGCCAACGCTCAGGCCTGTATTTCGCTCGCCTTGCGCTCGCTGCTTTCTGTTTCTGAACGAATAATTACTTTTCCTTCGTAAATACACTTTTCAGGAGAGATAACTTTACCGTTTCATTTTGTTTCGTGGCATTTTCGTCTACTTTCTGCTCTTTCCTTCTTACTTTGGCTAACTTTATGAACGTTGTGTTTTCCCCTCCATTCTTTTCTGTCGGGGAGAATGTCTATAAAATGTCAAGACTTTTTCCGGTCCTTGTTTACTTTTCATTCGTTTTATATTTACCTTTCTCGTCCTTTTCTCTTTCTCTTTTACATATCATTTCTTTGTTCTGATATATCTCTTAGTTTTCCTATCGACCTATTTCAATTTTCTCCTCTCTGAATTTTCTTCGTTAGTATCTACTACGATAATTTTCTTACTCTTTAAAATTTCATTCCTTCGTTCTAATATATCTCTTCGTTCTCCATTTTGACATTCTTGTTTTCTCCTTTACATTTGTAAGTATTTTCCACGATATTTCTCTTTCTCTATTACATTTCAATCCTTTATTCTCATATATATATATATATATATATATATATATATATATATATATATATATATATATATATATATATATATATATATATTTGTTCTCCAACTGGACCTAGCTATTTCCATGTTAATCTTTTAATATTTCATTCGTAAGTGTTCACCAAACTGGTCACGCGCACGATCAGGGGTACGTGAGTGCGGGCTGTCGTGTACATAGAAAACTATACTTAATAATGTTTAAAAACCCGCTCTTGTACTTGTAAAAAATGCAAGACGGGAGGTGAGGGTTTAAACCATTGAGTTTGACAAATGGAGACTATCATGCTGAAGATGTCTAACTAAACCAAGTGGAGTTATGATTATTTTTCGACTGTGCATGCGTGCTCTGGGTTAGGTGTTCGTGAGTTGAACAAGAAATCTTCAAGTGTTAATGGAGTTTGACAGCTTGTCATCTAACACAACTCTTGTTTTTTTCTCATTCTCTACGTCGACATTGATTAACTGTTTTTTTTTTTTCTTTGTTCCATTCTTCCATCTTCATATTTTTTCCTCCTTTTCCCTCGTTTCATCATTACCTTCAACCCACATTTTTCCTCCTTTATTTTTTTTTATTTCATCTTTAATGCAACCCATATATGCCCATCATTCCTTTCCTCCCGATTTCATCTTTCCTTCATTCCATATCCCTTCGCTATTTTTCTCTCATCCCATCACTTCTCCCCAATATTTCCCTTCATCACTCCTGCGCCTCCAACCTTCCCCTCCCCATTATTCCTCTGCAACCTTAATCCCCTCACCTTTCCCACACACTCTTTCCTTCCTCCATCCACTCTTGATTACACGTTCTTGCTTCTCACCTTTTCTTTTGTTCTTCTTTCCTCTCTTCACTCTGATTGCTCGTCCTCCTTGTTTCTCTTCCTCCTTCCTTTCTTTCTTTCCTCCTCTAATTTCTTTGCTAGTCTGTTTTGCATTTTTTTTTACTTTCTACCTTTATGTCTTTCCTCCATTCATTTATTTTCTGGTCCATTTTGCATCTTTATTTTCTCCATTTACCTTTAACTTTCTTCCTTCCTTTATTCTCCTTTCATTATTTGCTCCTCTCATTCATTTCGTGGTTTCCTTTGCATCTTCTTCCCTCTATCTTCCTTTATCTCTCTTCCCCTTCCATTCTTTCCTTCTATAATTTCTTTCCTAGTCTACTCTCTATTTTCTTTCTCTCTACCTTTACCTCCTTACTTTATTTACTTTACTTTCTTCTATCATTTCTTACCTATTCTATTTTGCATCTCTATTTTCTTTCTCTCTACCTTTACCTCCCTTCTCTCCAGTCTTCCTTCTTGTTTTTCAATTCCAAACCTAACAATTCATTTTTTGTATCTATATTACTGGAATCCTTCATTTTCCTTTCACTTCCTTTTTCATTTCATTCTTTTTCCTTTCTTGATTATAAAACTTACATCCCAACCTTTTCTTTTCTATTTTCTCTGCTACTTATTTTCCCCTTCTCCTTCTCTCTCTATAAATTTTTCTTTCTTTTTTGCTATTTATAATTTTATCTTTCTCCACCCTTTGCTCCTTTATAATCTTATCTACACCTTTTGATCTTCTTTATCATCAATTTCCTTCACTCTTTATTCGCCTCTTTCCTTTCTCTCCTGATTAAATACCTCCACTCCCCCATCCTCTGCCTTGCCTCCATTATTCCTTTCTTCATCTTTACCTCATCTTCCTTCTCTCTTCTTCTCTTCATTATATACTTCCACCTTCCCTCTTCTTTCTTTCTACCATTTCTTTCGCTTTTTCTTCTCTATATTCCCCTTTATTTCTACCTACTTTCTTTCCTTTCTCTTTTCCTTGTTCCTCCTTTTTTATTATTTCCTTTTCCTTTTCCCTTTCCTTCTCTCTCCTCTATCGTTTACTACTTTCTTTTCCCTTATTTACTTTTCCTGCCCCTTTCCCTTGTCTCTGTCACACTATATTCCCTTTCCCTCCTATCTTTCTTTTCCTCTTTTGTCTTCCTTCTTTCTCTTGTCTCTCATCTTTCCCTTACCTTTTTTTCTTTGTCTCATTTGGCTTTTATTCTTTTCCTTGTCTTCACTCTTTCTCTTACTTTCTTTCTTTCCCGCATTTATCTTTCCCTTTTTTTCTTGTCTCTTCCCTTTCTCTTACTATTTTTTTCACCCTTTTACCTTTCCTTCTGTTTCTTTTTTCCACTTTTCCTTCCCTATTTTTTTTTCCTTATGTAACTTTCCTTCTCCTTTCCTTTGTCTTTCTCACAACACTCCCCTTTCCTATCTTTCTTTTCCTCTTTTGTCTTCCTTCTTTTCCTCGTCTCTCCTCTTTTTTACCTACTTTCTTTGTCTCATTTGCCTTTTATGCTTTTCTCTGTCTTCACTCTTTCTCTCACTACTTTATTTCCTTTTCCTTTTCTTCTTCTTTCCCTTGTCTCTCCTCTTTACTACTTTTTCCTTATTTACCTTTCCTTTCGCTTTCCCTTGTCTCCGTCACTTCCTTTACTTTCCCTTTCCCTTCCAGGTGTTGTCTACTGGGTTCTTCCATCACTACCTGTCTCCTCCTTCCTCAACCTTCCCACACTATCAAGAAAAGAGTGGCTAAGGGGGACGGGGTGGGGGTGGGGGGTTGGGGGGGGGGGGGGGGGTTGAGGTATTTTAAGAATGGCACCGCCTTTTCACAGCCGCCAAAACCCACCATCAGAAAATTAAAAATAGTTCTAAGTCACTACATGTCTTGTGTGAAAGGGTGCCGAACAATCTTCTTCTACCGCTCTTCTTTTTTTTTTTTTTTTGCTCCTCTTCGTCTTGCTCTTTTCTTCTTGTTTTCTTCTTTCTCTTTTCTTATACTACTTTTTGAAACCGTATTTTTTTCCTTTTTCTTCTTGTTCTTCCTATATTCTTATTCTTGTTTTCTTCTAGTTCTTTCTTATGCTACTTCTTTTTTTTTCCTTCTACCCTTTTTCTTCGTGTTCTTCTTCGTATTTTTCCTCTCTTATTCTTGTTTTACTCTTTCTTTTCTTATACATACCTCACCTTTTGGGGTATCTCTCCTTCTTTTTCCTTTTGTTCTTCTTGTTCTCTTCTTATACTTCATATTTTACGTTTGCTTTCTTCGTTTTCCTCTTTTTCTAGTTCTTGTTCTTCTTTCTGCTTGTCGTATTTAATATTAGTTTTCGTCTTATTCTTCTCTTATACTTCTTTAACTTTTTTCATTGTTTACTCTCTATCCTCTTGTTCTTCTTGTTCTTGTTCTTCTTGTTCTTGTTCTTCTTTTTCCCCCATCTTACTTTATTGTTGTAGAAGTTCTATTGTTGCATTTAATTCTTCTTCTTTTTCTTCTTCTTTCCACTTATTCCTTGTTTTTCAAATTTCTTTCTTCATATTATTTTTTTCCCACAACAAACTGACACAAATATGAGTCGTGGATGAGCGCGAACCGTTAGTAAAGGAAAAATAAATCGTGGGCGATGTTTGAGTTAAAGGGAAAAAAAATGAGATATAGCTATAGGAGAAAAAAATAATAAACGACAAAAAAACACTGATAAAAGGGAACGTAAAATATTATATTCCAAAATTCGTTCATCTTTTACAGCGACTACGATTTTTTTTCATCCGCCTGGCAGAAATTTCGGAAAAAAAGAGAAAATAGGAAACACTGAACTACTAAAAAAAGAAAATAGAAGAGAAAAAAACAATGCAATGATGAGGAAAGAATAAGGAGGATGAGGAGAAAGACAACAACGATTATGAAGAGATAGTTGAAGGAAAAGGAGATAAAGAAAAATAAGACGTAAAGAAAAAAATGGAGACAGGAAGAAGAAAAGAAGGAGAAGGAAGTGAAGGAAAGAGTGAGAAAGAGTAAGAAAATGAAGAGCAATGGGGGCAGGAGAAATGAGAAACAAACTATATATAAAAAAATAATAATAATAAAAAATAGGAAAAACTGAAAGAAAAACATGAATATACAGACGATTATGACCCTCCAAACACACGAGCTTCCCCTCCTAATAAAACACACAAACAAACAAACAAACGCCATTTCCCCTGACCTTCCAGAGTCCCCCCTACTGATTCACCACTTTCTCTATTGTTCCGTCTTCCCGTTTTCCTTTCATTTTGCCCCACACTCCGTTTTCTTTCATTGTTACCCCGGGAGATGTGCTTCATATATACAATTTGCATAACAAACCAACAAGGAGGATGGCGGCGAAGGAGCAGGAGGAGGAGGAGGAGGAGGAGGAGGAGGAGGAGGAGGAGGATTAGGAGGAGGAGGAGGAAACAGGGAACAGGATACGATGGAAGAGGACATGGAAAGGGGAGGAAGCGGAGAGGCCAGGAAGGAAGTAAAGGAAAATGAGGAATAGGAGGAATAGAAGAGGGGAAAAAGGAGACAGGGACAAGAGTATAAGACGAAGAGGAGGAGGAAGGAACGTGGGGAAAAGGGAGAGGAAGGAAGTGTATATCGCCCTGAGGAGGAGGCGGAGAGGGAGGAGGAGGTGGCAAGGCAAGGGAAGGAATGGGAAAGGCCGCGAGGAAGAGATACTGCCTGTTATACCGACGGAGGAGGAGCAGCGAAGAGAATGAAGGGAAGAACATCACACATAAACAAGTGAAGCGCTGGAAAAAAAATATATACATTCACACAACGCGAAAATTGTACCATGTGGAGGAATATAAATCAGAAAAAAAGGAAAAGAAAGGAAATTCGCGAGGAAAGCATAGAAAGAGATAGAATATGATAAGGGAAGTATTGTAAAAGAACGAAAAAAATTAACAATACAACTCTCTCTCTCTCTCTCTCTCTCTCTCTCTCTCTCTCTCTCACACACACACACACACGCCACTCATACACAAACACATACACACAAAAAAAGTTAGCGAGTGTATGTAACGAACAGAAAAAAAAGTCTTAAAAATACAAAACACAAAACAATTATAAATGCCAAACAAATGAAAAATGTGGACGCGAGGGAACACGAATAAAGCAATGCCAAAAAAAAAAAATTAAAAAAGGAATAGAAACAATACATATAACAATTCAACGCAGAGAAAAACAATGTAGTGAGAAAACGACCTAGATAAAAAACAGTACTGAAAAAATATGATCACAACAAAGAGATGCTGAATAAAAAGAATAGAATTACACACACAGAAAAAAAATATATATCTATGATTGTAAAAAGAAACACATTGATGGTGCAATTGCTGATGCTTCGAACAACAACAACAACAACAACAACAACAACAACAACAACAACAACAAATCAACAACAAAATGGCAAGGAAGAGAAACGATCAGGAAGGAGGAGGTGGAAGAGGAGGAAGAAAGACACAAAAAAGAAAATCTGGAGGAGGAAGGAAACGAAGAGGAAGAGGAACTGAAAGAAGAGGGGGAGGAGGAGGAGGAGGAGGAGGAGGAGAGGAAAAAAAGACGAAAATAGAGGAGATAGAAGAGTAGGAAGACGGGGAGAAAGAACCAAACGGAGGAGGAGGAGGAGGAGGAGGAGGAGGAGGAGTAGGAGGAGGAGGAGGAGGAGGAGGAGGAGGAAGGAAGAAAAGGAGGAGGATGTTTTCTTCAGATTCGGTCAAGAGTAAAACAATTGGGATGCACCTCAAAGGGAAACAGCAGCCAGCCAATCATAACACGGGACGGCCGAGCGACAGCCAATCAGGAGGCGGCACCCGGGCCAGGCAGCCAATAGGGAGCCAATACCTGGAGGCTACATTCTAAGAGCAGGAAAACAACGCGGTGAGACAACATGAGGTGTGTGTGTGTGTGTGTGTGTGTGTGTGTGTGTGTGTGTGTGTGTGTGTGTGTGTGTGTGTGTGTGTTTTAGTTTGTTTATTTGAGTGTGCGAAAAAGATACAGAAAACATACATAACAGACAGACAAAAATACAATAAGCGGGAACTGCAACACACACACACACACACACATACACACACACACACACACACACACATACACACACACACACACACACACATCAACCGTAACAAGACACAGGTGAGACAGGAACACTATAAGCTTCACACGAGGAGGAGGGGGAGGAACACAAAGAAACACAAAGGAAGAACAAACAGCAGCAGACCTGCTGGTCCTGACGAGGCTGTTTGTGACAAGCTACACTAACTATCTAATCAAAGATGGAAGTGGAAGGACTTTAGTCTTTCATGACTAAAAGTGGTACAACCCGGTAATATATATTCCGCAATGAAATTTTTATTTGAAGTGTCTATCCAAGATTCTGTGACGCCGATGATGTGATAATGATTTGTAGCTGCGAGGACTTCTAAGACTTCAAATTTGTTACATAGGCTACGAGAGTTTATATAGCAAGCTTTAATGTGATTCGAGTCTGGGGTTTCGCGGGTTGAGCGCTCCCTTACGGTGGAGCTGCTGGTGTTCTCGCCTTCGCATTTTTTGGCTTTCGAGGAGCCACTTGGTCACAGAGCAGCCTCCCGAAACGGGCTGCTCCAACAGGGTTTAAATGGATGCCATCGGCAAGGAACAAGTCTGAATCGTAGTAAAAACTGTTCCACAAGTTAGCAAACTGGACGTTTTCTTGTGAGCAAAGGGACTGAAGTCTGTTGTTCGTGCTGAAGGCCTTACTGTAAAAGCTAGATTCGGCACCGACCCTCGGGAGGATTCCTGAGATTATGATGTTACTCAGTAAATGTTTGGTTGCCTGCTTCGGTTTGGCTCCATTCCTTACCGGTTGGAACCCGACATCCTGTGAAGCAGGAGAACCGTTATGTTATATTTATTTCCAAGATCATTATGTTTGTTTCTCCATTCAGTCACAGCCTTCTTAAGTTGTAATCTTTGAACGCCGAGGCGGCAAGTTCTACTCAGCTGGAAGTACTGAGCTGCAAATCGTCCGGGACAGACGTCGCACTTACGGAGTGTCGAAGGCATTGTAAAAAATTTAAGCAAGTTAACAATTTGGGCAAATATCAAAAAGCGCTCTCGAAATAACTTAAAGTGTGACCATAAATTGAATTGGATAAAAAATGTGCATGGAAATTAGATACTGCTGTGTTAGATGCCTCCAACACTGGGAGTTCTCTCCCACAGGATCTTGAAAACGCCTCAAAGACCAATCGCTTGTCCTGAGCCTCGGTCACGAGAGAGACTTTCAAAACCCGGCGCTTTTTAGCTATTGTCCTCGAAGTTTTGTCCCATAGAACGGAAACAAGGAAGGACCCGAATACAGGAAAAAGAGGAGGAGAAGGAGGAGGAGAAATAAGGATGAAAAAATATATAAAAACTAAAACAGATTAAAAAGATGAGTATAACGAAAATGACGATGATAGAGGAGTACAAAAATAAACAAACAAACATTAAAGAGAAATATATGCCCAAAATATGAAGAAAAAACAGGAACACAAAAAAATTACGATGAGCTGACGGAGGAAAAAAAAACGAGACACACACACACACACACACACACACACACACACACACACACACACACACACACACGATATAGTAATTAGAGGAAGCGGAGTACTGTGCTAACAATGAGAAAGTAACAATAACACAGAGGACAAAAGGGAAGGAGAAGGAAGGACACGGAAGGGAGGAGGAAGGGAAGGAAAAGAGAGGCGAGAGGAGGCCAAACAAACACCTGAGGAAGGGAACAAAGCGAACGGCGAGAACAGGGTGTGAGAACATTAATGATGCAAGAGAGAGAGAGAGAGAGAGAGAGAGAGAGAGAGAGAGAGAGAGAGAGAGAGAGAGAGAGAGAGAGAGAGAGAGAGAGAGAGAGAGAGAGAAAATGTCCCTATCACACACCTAATATTAACAACTAACTCTTACCCGAATTTCTGTCAGCTTTTTCATATTTATTTCTACAGCAAAAGCAACCACAACTCCTCCTCCTCCTCCTCCTCCTCCTCCTCCTCCTCCTCCTCCTACTACTACTACTACTACTGCTACTACTACTACCACAAGAATAATAACCAAAACCTACTTAGAAATATAAATAAAAACGCCACGTAGAAAAAAAATATATTACTGGCTTGAAATATCCAACATCAACGCAAAACAAACAATTATTTTTTCCACCATAATAATGCCATCCCTGAGCGTGACTTAATTGGCCTCACCTATCAGTGGTTGTATGGGCAGCCGCGCATTAAAGGTACCGTCCCATTGTCTATTAGCCCTTTAACCCATATCACAATCAGCTTTCTGTATATCTTTAAATAATTTTGTTTTAATGGTGGACTCTATCACATGCATTCTCTTTCATCTTGGTCCTCTAATATTTTTTTTCTCATTACTAAGTTTCAAGACCATATATATTTTATTTTATTTATTATCACTCGCGTCTGCTTTCATCCTACTCTTCTATTATTTATCATGTTATTTATATTTGTCTTCTTTCTCTGCCTCATTCCACCAAGATTCGATGCCATATATATTTCCTTTCTTCCTCTTCTTTCATCCTTATCTCTCCTTTCCTCTCCTCTCCTATCCCTACCTTACTATCTTCTTTCTCAGTTCTAATCTAAAGTTTCGTTGCCATGTACATTTCCTTTCCTCCTCTTTCTTTATCCCTTTTTCCATTCCTCTTCTCTCCTGTCCCTATCTTTTTATCCTTATCTATCTGTATCCCTATCTCGTTACCCCTATCTCCCTACCTCTCCTTTTGTTCTGCTTTCTCTATTTGATCTCGATTCGTCTTTTCATCACTGACATTTACTGTCCCTTTTTCTTTATTCTCAAGTAAAGGTTTTATATTCTCCAGTCTATCACACGACTCCTATTTCCTCCTCTTCTATTATTTATTATCTCCACCTTCTTTTTCTTTGCTCTATTCTACTAAGTGTTAATTTTATATAGATTTCCTTTCCTTCTTCTCTTTCTTCGTTATTCTGCTTATATATTATTTTTTATTTCACTTGCTCTGTAACCTCGATTTCGTCCTTTATCACTGACAATCGCTTTCCTCCTCTCCTCTTCATCCTCAACGTGAGGGTTTATATTTTCCTTTAATCTTCTTACTCTATCAGATCTCCACTGGTCGCTATACTTGATGCATTTCCCTTTGTTCTCCTTATAATCCCCTTTATCTTTACTTCTCTACTCCCAATCCCTTTCGTCTCCCTGAATTCCCCTTTTTATCTACTCTTTCATCCTTTACCTTTGCTCTTTTCTCCGGACTAAATCCATTTGTTACACGCATTCACTTCTTACTTAATCCTCTGTTATATTCATGTCTACCTTTATTCAGTGTTTTATCTACTCTTATGTTCTTCCTTCTATCTCCATTACCTGTTACTTCTCTTCCACCTGCGTCCATTCGGCATAATGTATCGTTTTCTTCCTAATCACATGTACATTCGTTTTTTTTTTTTTTTTATTCTTTCGTTTATTCTGTCTCTTAAAACCTTTTCTTTTTATCTATTATTTTCTTTATCTCTTTGCTATCCCTCTCTTCTCAATCATATATAGTTATCATTATTCCTTAGTCGTCTGTTTTTAATACGTTTTTTTTTCTCTCCCTTTCTCTCCCTTTGCATTCCCATTCTTCTCAGTCATAAAAATTAGTTCCCTTTATCCCTTCGTCTATCCTGTTTTCCAATCCCTTTTCTTTAAGTATGTCCCTTTCTCTCTCCTATAGACCCCTTCTTTCTGCTATTCTGACTCTTTACCTCTGCTTTCTTTCCCTTTCTCTCTCTTTGCAATTCCTTTTCAATTGTATAGTTTTTTCCCTTCTTCAATTCTGTTTTCTAATACCTTTTCTTCTCTCTCTCTCTCTCTCTCTCTCTCTCTCTCTCTCTCTCTCTCTCTCTCTCTCTCTCTCTCTCTCTCTCATTCCCTCCCCTGTCCGCCTCTTCTCAGCCCTCTTCACCTCCTTTTCGCCTCTAGTTCATATTTACCTCCAGTTTCAATATTTACCCTTCCCTTCCCTTCCCCTCTCGCCGCACTCTTCCTGCTCTCCTGCCTCGTCCTCGGCTCACCTCACCTGCTTATTTCTGCTTTGTGTGTTACTCCTTTTCTGCTGCTTGTTGGTTTAGCATTTCTCTCGGGAATTCGCTTCATAGTTTTGGTGTTTTATGTCTGTTTTTTTCTTCTCATTTGTTTGCCGCTTCAATTTTTGTTTGCCTCTACCTGCCTGTCTTTGTCTCTCTGTCTCTTTATATGTGTGTAAATTAGTCTCTCTCTCTCTCTCTCTCTCTCTCTCTCTCTCTCTCTCTCTCTCTCTCTCTCTCTCTCTCTCTCAAAATTTCTAGCAATCTCTCACTAAAGTCATACATTATGGAAGCTGTTAATTGAAAATGTATGTATTCATGTGTGTGTGTGTGTGTGTGTGTGTGTGTGTGTGTGTGTGTGTGTGTGTGTGTGTGTGTGTGTGTGCATAGGTACCAAAACCCAGCCTACCTGTGCGTCAATTAATTACCTTCTCACCTGCCAGGCGCCCGAAACACACCTGCCTCACCCCATTACCAACACACCTGATCCTAATAGCCTCGACTGGCGTACCTAGCTGAGCTAGTTAATAAAGGCAGGTGTGCACGCTTAAAATAGTGGCCGGGGCGCGGGGAGACAGCAGGGACATCACTTCACCTGCTGAACACCTGGGATTAAAAGTATGCACCTCGTGTTACCAGCTTAATTAGTGCTTGCGTCACGTTTTTTAGCCGTGCCCGCGTTTTAAATTGTCCAGTGAGTGTGATGATGATGTGATATGTGCGTGTGTGTGTGTGTGTAAGTTTACTGATAAAAGGATGCTGGTAAGGGATTGGATGAGGGGGAGAAGGAGGAGAAAGAAGAAGAAAAAGAAAAAAAAGAACAACAACAACAACAACAACAACAACGACAACAACAACAACAAAAACAAAAACAAAAAGCAAACGAAAAGGAAATAAAAAAACAGGGAGAAAAAAAGATAAAGAAGTAGTGTGAGTGCGAGAGTGTGAGTGTCAGTGAGAGTGTGTGCGTGTGCGCGTGTGTGCGTGCGTGTGCGTGCGTGTGCGTTTGTGTGTGTGTGTGTGTGTGTTCAGGGTGCCCATCACGAGTAATGTTATTTCACTCCGCTATGAAACGTGATTAGTCGTGATCATTTCAGTGGCGCTTCGGCGAGAGAGTCAGCCGCCGACCAGCCAACGCGGGCGGCTGATGGATGTTGTGGGCTCTAAACAGGCGTCCGGATTTCATTGTATACATGGAGATAAATGCGTGTTGTGGGTATGTATATGTCGAACTATCTCTCTCTCATGGTAGGTTATGTTCTCTCTCTCCCTCTCTCCCTCTCCCTCTCTCTCTGTCTCTCTTCCTCTCTCTCGCTCGCTCGCTTTCCGTCGGCGTTTCTCTAAAGGGAACGAGACAAATTAATGATCCCAGTTTCCTGTTTAAATTCAATGATGGAGCGAGGAGCAAAACAAGGTAGAGGAAAACAGACGAAGGAAGAGGAAGAGTAAATCGACAACATGTGGAAAGCGATAATAAAGGTAAAAACATTTGGAGGGAAAATATTAGAGAAAATAGAAAACAAAGAATTCAGTCGACTAAAATCTACAAAAAAGTGCAAGAAAATGAAAAAATGAAAAGAACGGATCAGGACAGAATAGAATAAAACGCTGGAGGGAAAATATTAGAGAATGAACGAAAACAAAGAATTCAGGTCAACAAAAACTACAGAAAAAAAAAGAAATGAGAGAACGGAAAGAAATGAATGATGAAAGACGGTGAAAAATAGACGTTGATAAATATAACCTTACAAAAAAAGAGAAAATAAATAGCAGACTGAAAAAAAACACGTATCCTTAAGAACACACATTACAAAATAAATCCCTTAAAAAAACATATATAAAAAAAGGTTACGCATAAACTTTGAGAAATAAAACTTACCGATACAAAATCAATACGAAATCATCTGAGCGAGGAGAATAAACTGAAAGGAAAATATTGGCGATAAACTCTTTGCATTAAAACTTTGAGGCCGGGAGCGAATCTATAGAAAAAAAAAGAAGGATCAGGCTAAAGATAAATTGTGAAGTGAGTGACAGGCGGAAATAGACCAAGGCCGCCAGTAGATATTAAGGGAGGAGGTTATATTGCAGATGGAAATGGACTAATTGGAAAAAGGCTAATCCAGTATCATACCTGTCAACTATACCGAATTTCTCTCTCTCTCTCTCTCTCTCTCTCTCTCTCTCTCTCTCTCTCTCTCTCTCTCTCTCTCTCTCTCTCTCTCTCTCTCTCTCTCTCTCTTTTGCGATCATAAATTAGTGCGCGTCGACATTAGAGCTCAAACATCAGTGACTGAAAATAAAGTTAAGGTACCCAATTTCAAAAGAGCTAACTTCGTAGAAATCAGACAAAAACTAACAGAAATACAACTATCAGAGGACGGCAATGTAGAGGAAGCCTGGCTAAGCTTTAAATATCATTTACTCACTCAGCAGAACACATTCGTCCCTTTGTGTGAGAAGCGAAGTAACACCTTGGTTTAACAGCGAAATTGAACACTCAGTCAAGGAGAGAAAATTGTTTTACAGGCTAAAGAAAGAACAAAGCACACCCAAAAACATTAGACTTCATCTTGATGCCAGGGGACGAGTAAACAGATTTGTATGTCAGGCAAAGCGTAGATATGAAGAAAATATTGCAGTCAACTGAAAAAATAATCCGAAATCCTTCTTCAGTTACATAAACAACAGATAGGTGATCAGAAGTGAAATTGGACCTTTAACAAACAGTGACGGTGCACTAGTGACTGACAGCCAACATATATTGCAAACCTCTTAAACAATTAATTTTCCTCGGTGTTTAATACTAACAGTCTTCCCACCACTACTAACAACACCAGTACTAATGTAAATCTCGAGAATGCATTGCCTAATTTTGAAATAACAACGGATGAAGCGCTTAAAGCTCTCCATTCACTTAAAACAAATAAAAGTCCTGGACCTGACAAAGTATATCCTATACTGCTTAAAGAAACAAAGAACGAAATACTCTCCTCCCTCACAACCGTATTCGATATGTCCTTGCGACAAGGCATCGTCCCTTCGGATTGGAAAAAGGCTAACGTGACACCGATTTTTAAGAAAGGAGACAAAAAATTACCAGGTAATTACAGGCCCATTAGCCGAACTTCAGTTGTAGGTAAGCTACTTGAGAACATAATTAGAGACAAAATTGTGAGTTACCTTGAAAGCCACTCATTAATTGGGGATTCACAACATGGCTTCCGTAAAAAAAGATCCTGCCTATCAAACACATTGACCTTTTAGAACGACCTCTTCTCAGTTTATGACGTAAGCAAATTATTGGACATAGTATATCTAGATTTCCAGAAAGCGTTTGATAAAGTCCCACATCATAAATTACTTTACAAATTAAAGCATATAGGTATTGACGGTCAAGTACACCAATGGATCGCGAATTGGTTGAGCAACACACAACAAAGAGTGGTGATGACGGATTTAACTCAGAGTGGGCGCCGGTCACTAGTGGCGTCCCACAGGGCTCGGTTCTTGGCCAAGTGCTCTTCATTATTTACATCAACGATGTGGATGTTGGACTCAATAATCGCATAAGTAAATTTGCAGACGACACAAAGATTGGTAAATCGGTTCTCATTGACGAAGACAGGCTAAGCCTCCAAGAGGATCTGCACAAAGTTTCAGCTTGGTCGGATGGATGGGAGATGCCCTTTAACATAGACAAGTGCCAGGTCCTTCAAGTTGGAACAAGAAATAAGAAGTTCGATTACGAAATGCGCGGCGGTAAACTCAAATGCGTTCAATGCGTTAAGGACCTGGGGGTCAAAATCGCGTCACACCTCAAATTCTCACAGCAATGCATCGATGCAGCAAATAAAGCGAACAGAATGTTGGGCTTCATTAAAAGAAACTTTTTTATTCAAGAATAAAGATGTAATACTTCCGCTCTACAATAGTTTAGTCAGACCCCACTTGGATTATGCGGTACAGTTTTGATCTCCCCACCATGCAAAGTACATTCTTAAATTAGAAGGTGTTCAGCGTCGGGCAACAAAACTGATCCCTTCCTTGCGCAACAAATTTTTCGAAGAAAGGCTTTCCACCCTTAACATGTTCTCTCTTGAGAAACGTCGCCTCCGAGGAAAACTGATCGAATGTTTTAAAATACTTAATGGTTTCACGAATGTAGACAGATCAAAATTGATTATGATCGATGACACTTTGCGAACGAGGAACAATGACATAAAACTCAAATGTGGACAAGTAAATTCAGACTGTACCAAATTTATTTTCTCCAACGTTGTAGTGCGAGAATGGAATAAGTTCCCACCTTCAGTGGTCCAGTGTAACACGATTGACTCCTTTAAAAACACGCTCGACCGTCACTTCCTGCAACTTAATATTAACTAGAATTGAGATGCAACGTTTTGGAGCCATTTGATTAATGTAGAATCACTTAGGTTTAAGGACAGACCACCTAGTCTGGACCTTGGGGTCTGTGTGGTCTGATTTTTTTTATGTAAATCTATGTAAATTTCTCTCTCTCTCTCTCTCTCTCTCTCTCTCTCTCTCTCTCTCTCTCTCTCTCTCTCTCTCTCTCTCTCTCTCTCTCTCTCTCTCTCTCTCTCTCTCGCATATGGTCATTCACGAGAAAAATAAAATAAAAATGTATGAAAAATATGCAAAACTGAAAAAAGTGGAAAAATCTTTAGATGAAAAACCTAAAGATGGAACAGATACGGATAGCCTGAAAATATTCAAAAGTAGTGACATGAATAAATCTCGAATTGAAAAAAAAAACCTGTGCGGAATGGGAAAAAGATGAAAATTATGAAGAAAAAAAAAGAAGTACAAGACAAAAGGTTAGAGGTTATAATGATTTTTAAGATAATTCGCCGTATATCTGAAACTGAACTATAACGAAATCAATAAATCATATCTTATGCTAAAAGTAAATACAAAAGAAATGTCTAAAATATATGAAAATACAAAAATTACTTATGATTTTGGAATGAAGGTTTTAGGATAGGAAAACATTAACTTACCCAATGAAGACTTGAAGCTATTGATACTCTGTGCACTAACTACTGACGGCGGGAGGGTAGGGAGGGAGAAGTAAATGAGAGTAACAAAAAAGAAAAAATAACATAGAGAAGGAAGAAGGGTAGAGGGTGTGGAAAGTAAAGTAACTATCAGGCAATTTGATCACACCAGAAAGTTGATGATAATAGCGATAATAGAGCAATTAGGAACACCCAGTAATTACCTCTCTCTCTGTGTTTTGTCTGTCTGTCTGTCTGTCTGTCTGTTTGTTTCTCTTCTCTCTCTCTCTCTCTCTCTCTCTCTCTCTCTCCCCCTGGTGACATAGCCATCCATATATATATTTGTTCGTTCATCATTTTTAAATCTCGCAAAATATTTTATCCCTGCACGCAATTTTCAGATTCATTCCGTCACTCTCTCTCTCTCTCTCTCTCTCTCTCTCTCTCTCTCTCTCTCTCTCTCTCTCTCTCTCTCTCTCTCTCTCTCTCTCTCTCTCTCTCTCTCTCTCTGAATATATCTCTATTTGACAGTATTTTCTAAACATTGTGACAGGATCTCTCTCTCTCTCTCTCTCTCTCTCTCTCTCTCTCTCTCTCTCTCTCTCTCTCTCTCTCTCTCTCTCTCTCTCTCTCTCTCTCTCTCTCTCTCTCTCACTCTCACTCTCACTCTCACTCTCACTCTCACTCTCACTCTCACTCTCACTCTCACTCTCACTCTCTCCCTCCTCCTCTCCCGGACAGGTACAATGTCTTCATGTTCTCCTCCACTACCTGTTCGCAGCGTCCCTCATGAATCTTCCACGCCTGCCTCATTACGAAATCACGGGACACCTTTAGGAATGCATACCTCAAATTCACCTGAGCATTCGGTGTCTGTGTGTGCATGTGTGTGTGTGTGTGTGTGTGTGTGTGTGTGTGTGTGTGTGTGTGTGTGTGTGTGTGTGTGTTTTTTACTTCCTACTTATTTTTTAGTTTTTTTTTTCTTCACTATCTGTTTTCTGCTGCTTTTAACGTATTCCTTTGTGTCCTCTCCCAGAAAAAAAAACATTTACTTTTTTTCTTGCCTCCAATACTCAACAGAAAAAATAGCTTCGTATCTCTTATCCTCGTCTCGTGTAACTGAGCCTTGTGTGTTCAATTTTCTCCTAAAACATTTATATATACTTGGAATTTTAACCTCTGTATAAACATTGAAAAACAAGATCTCTATTTTTTTTGTCTAAGTAAGAAAAGAACCCCCCCAAAAAAAGAAAGGTTAGGCATGGGAATGGAAGAAAGGGAAAGGGAATGCAAGGGAAAGGAAGGGTGAAGGGAAGGAAGAAAGAAAAGAGCAAAAAAAGAAATGTTATGTATGTGAATGTAAGAGGGAAAGGGAATGGAGAGAAACGGAAAGGGGAAAAGAAAGAAGTAAGAAAAGAGCATTAAAAAGGAAAGGAAAGGTATGGGAATGGAAGAGAAGGGAGGGGAAGGAACCGCAAAGAAAAGAAAGTGGAAAGGATGGAAAGACAACAGTTAAGAAAGGTAACCAAAGAAAAGGCAAATAAATGGAAGGAAAGGTGAAGGAAAGGAAAAGTAAGCCATGGGGAAAGGAATGGGAAGGGGAAAGGAAAGGAAGACATTAGCAAGAAAAAAAAGAAAAGAAAAGGCAAACTAAGGGAAGGAAATGGATGGAAAACGAAAGGTAAGGTATAAGGGAAGATAAGGGAACGAGGAAGGGAAGAAGAGGGTAGGAAAAGGAAAGGTATGCCATGGGGAAATATGAGGGAAGGGGAAAGATAAGGGAAGATAATGGAGAGAAGAGCAATGAAACAAAAGACAAAATAAAGGAAGGAAAGGGAAGGAAATGGATGGTAAGGCATTGGAGGGGGAAAGGTAAGGGGGAAGGGAAGGAAAAATAATGAAAAGGAGAAAAATGAAGATAAAGGGAAATAAAAGGAAGGAAAGGGAAGGGAAAGAAAAGACAAAGCAAAAGGATAAGTTAAGGGAAGGGAAAGGGAAGGAAAGAAAATTGCAAGGAAGGGAAAGGGAAGGGGAAAGGGAAGGAAAGGTAATTAAAGTGAGGAAAATGAAGGAAAAGGGAAATAAAAGGAAAAAAAGGGAAGGAAAAGGAAAGACAAAGCATAAGGATACGTTAAGGGAAGGGAGGGAAAGAAAATTGCAAGGAAGGGAAAGGGAAGGGGAAAGGGAAGGAAAGGTAATGAAAATGAGGAAAATGAAGGAAAAGGGAAATAAAAGGAAAGAAAGGGAAGAAAAAGGAAAGACAAAGCATGTGGATACGTTAAGGGAAGGGAAAGGGAGGGAAAGAAAATTGCAGGGAAGGGAAGAAGGAAAGAAAGGGCACATTAACGGAAGGAAAGGGAAGGACAAGGACAGGTAAGGCACGGTAAAGGTAAGGAAAGAATGAAGGGAAGGGAAAAAAATAGCAAGGGGACAAAGGGCAAATCAAGGTAAGGAAGGTATAGGGAAGGAAAGAAAATTGCAAGAAAGGGCAAATTAAGGGAAGGAAAGGGTAGGACAAGGAAAGGTAAGGAAAGGAGGAAGGGAAGGAAAAAAAATAGCAAGGGGACAAAGGGCAAATCAAGGTAAGGAAGATATAGGGAAGGAAAGAAAATTGCAAGAAAGGGCAAATTAAGGGAAGGAAAGGGTAGGACAAGGAAAGGTAAGGAAAGGAGGAAGGGAATGAAAGAAAATAACAAGGAAAAAAGGGCAAATCAAGGCAAGGAAAGGGCAGGAAAAGGCAGGTAAGGGTATATAATGAAGAAGAGCATCATACGTCCTTCAATTTGGATGATTATTCGTAATTTTGTACAATTTTTACTCGTTAAGAGAGGACAGGTTTCTTAGGATACCGGAAGCCACCTGACTGGGCCGTGTGTGTGTGATTATGTGTGTGTGTGTGTGTGTGTGTGTGTGTGTGTGTGTGTGTGTGTTTTTGTGTGTGTCTAAAGTTCCATGACCGTATATCAGATCTTGCATTTTCTTTTTCATTCTTTTGTATCTACCTTACTCTCCTCCTCCTCCTCCTCCTCCTCCTCCTCCTCCTCCTCCTCCTCCTCCTCCTTACCTGCCACAAGTGATGACACAGGTAATATGCCTTAACGATCACCTTACCTGAAAGAAGACACACAGAGAGAGAGAGAGAGAGAGAGAGAGAGAGAGAGAGAGAGAGAGAGAGAGAGAGAGAGAGAGAGAGAATTAACATACAAACTGATAAACACATTTTCCTCACTCTAAAAGAGCTCACACACACACACACACACACACACACACACACACACACACACACACACACACACTCTCTCTCTCTCTCTCTCTCTCTCTCTCTCTCTCTCTCTCTCTCTCTCTCTCTCTCTCAATTAACATATGCGCCATACACATTATACACACCAAGTTGGTTTAGCCTTCAGGAAGCATGGAGGGAGGAAGGAGGGAAGGGAGAGAGAAGAAAGGAGGGGAAGGAGGGGAGAGGGGAGGGAGGAATGGCGATAGAATAGGAGGAGGAAGAGAGGAAGGGGAAACATGCCTTGAGGGGCGAAGGGAGGGAAGATACATTAAGGGAAGGGAGGAGGGAGGAAGGGAGGGAGGTAAAGGGGGGACAAATGATGCCTTGATGAAGGGAGGAAGGAGGGAGGGAGGGAGAGGATATGACGAGAGGAAGGAGTGGAGGAAGGAGGGGAGCGATACCTTGATGGAAGTGAGGGAAGGGAAGGAGGAGGGAGGGAAGGAGGGAAGGTAAAAGAGAGAACGATTGAATATAGTAAAGAATGGAGGAAGAAGGGATGGAGATGATGAAGGGAAGAAAAAATATAAAAAATAGAAAAATAGACTAATAGTTCTTTTACACGCCTTTCATTTTCCTCTTCTCCATTTCTTTCTTTCTTTATTTATTTTCTTTTTCCTTCTAATCTATCTCGTTCTCTTCCCTTTGTAACTGTTTTCATGTCTGTTTTATTCTACGAGGGAAAAAGTAGATGAAGAAAGAGGAAAAAAGGGAGAAGGAAGAAAGAAGAGGAAAAGGAGGAGGAAGAGGAGGAGGAAGAATGTTTAAAAGGGTTCCAATGGGTTTAAAGTCCCTTCGAGAGAGAGAGAGAGAGAGAGAGAGAGAGAGAGAGAGTGTTGACAAACGTGACAACAAGACGTAATGAAAGAATTAAGAAGAATATATGTGAATTAAACGACAAGTCTAAACAGTGATAAACAAAGACTCAGCGACGCTCTCTCTCTCTCTCTCTCTCTCTCTCTCTCTCTCTCTCTCTCTCTCTCTCTCTCTCTCTCTAGGCTTAATGCAAACAGATCCTTCCCACAATCTCTCTCTTATTAACTCACTCTTCGGTAAAGACTCTCCTCTTTCTGATATCTCTTTCAATTTTTTTTCCTTCCTTTCCTTCCTCTTCAATATCCTCCTCCTTTTTTCTCCTCTTTCTCTTCCTTCTCTGCACAGCCGTTTTTCTTTCCCTCATTTCCAGGTATTTTTTCCCTTCCCCTTTTCCTTTCTCCTCCCCCCTCCCCTTCTTGTCCCTCACATTCTCTTTTTTCTCCTCCTCTTCTTCCTCTTCCTCTCATCACTCTTTCTACACTGCACACTCGTCCTTTTTTCTTCCCCACTTTCATTTTTACCTCCTTCCTTCCTCTTTTTCTCCCTCCTTCCTCTTCCTCTCATTACTCTTCCCTCTCTCTACACTCGTTCTTTCTTCTCTTTATTTCTAGGTGTTTTTTCTCCTCCTTTCCTTCCCTTCACTTCCATTCCCCTCTCGTTCATCCTTTCTCTCTTAACTTCTCTTCCCTCCTTATTATTCTCCTCTTTCTCTTTCTCTTATTATCCTTCCCACTCGTTTCCAGGCCTTCTTTTTCCTTTCCCTTTATCTTCCTCCTTTCCCTCCCTTTTTCCTTAACCTCATTTCCCTCCCATTCTCTTTTTTTTCTCCTCCTCCCCTTCCTCTTCCTCTCATTACTCTTCCTACTCTACACACTACTTCTTTCTTCCCCTCATTTCCAGGTATTTTTTCCTCCCCCTTTCCTCCCCCTCTCGTTAATCCCCTCTCCCTTGGCCTTTCAGGAATACCACGCAAAACATTACACAAAACCTATTAAGATGGATTTTTTAGACCCAGATTATCTCAGTGGGAGTGTAAACAGGTACCCCGTTTTCTTTCACACGTAAAATGCAGCTCCGTTTTCTCTTGTGATTAATAGCATGTTGGAAATGGGAACGAAGGGAGGGAGAGACGGAGGGAAGAAGAAAGAGGGGGTGAGGGAAAGTCTGGGAACGAAAGGGAAATGAAAGGATAGGAATGGGAAGGGAAGGGAAGGGGAGGGAGGGGAAGGCAAGGAAAGGGAAGGAAAAAGGATGGGAAAGGAAGGGAAGGGAAGGGAAGGGAATGGAAGGGAAGGGATGGGAAGAAGTGATGATCGCAGAGCGGGAGGAAGAAGGGTTAGAGAAAAGGAGAAAGTGAATGGAGTTGAGAGAAAAACGCAAGGGAAGGGAAAGGTGGAAGGTGAAGGAAGGAAAAGGAAGGGAAGGGAAGAGAAGGGAAGAAGAAGGGGTGATGACTGCAAAGGAAGGAAGAGGCGGTTTGGGAATGGAATGGAGTAAAAAGAAAATAGGAAAGGGAAGGGAAAGGAAGAGGAAAGACTACATAGAGGAAGGGAGAGGAGACTGAGTAAAGGTAGGGAAGGGAATGCAGGGAAAAGAAAAACGAAAGGTAAGAGAAGGGAAGGGAAGGGGAGGGAAGGAAAGGGAAGGGAAGGGAAGGGAAGGGAAGGGAAGGGAAGTGAAGTGATATGATGTGAAGGGAAGGAAAGGGAAGGGAAGGGAGAGGGAGGATGAGGGAGTTAGGGAAATGCAGTGGAAAGAAAAATAAACGAAGGGAAGGGATGGGATGGGAATGGAGGGGGTGATGACTATATGTGAGAAGATCCGTTTTGTTTATTATAATTTAGTCCATTCTTGAGGACAAAGATAAACACGAGGCACATTTTCTCTAACGAACGCACGCACCATTTTTTACGACGCAAAATAATTCATCGGGAGGGGGCACTTAAGCATTTTTTCCCGATTCACGCCTGACGCTAATTTATGATCCTCCCTTCTCCGTCACGTAAACTGAGGCGAGAACGGCATCACACCTTAATTATTGGATCATTTACCTGAGACCCGATGGCTTCTCATTAGTTTACTATTACCAGCGCCGGCGATTCAGAGCATGGCTAATGAGCCTTCACTTTATCGGCTTGTGTTGGGGATTGAAAGGTGGAGGGAGGGGGAGGGAAGGGAGAGGGGGACTTGTTGACAGAAGGGAAGGGAGGATTGACTGGAGGGATGACATCGAAGAGTAGAAAAAGTGGTCTATTAGTGGAAGAGGATATTTAATGAAGGTAAGAGGAAAGATAAGGGTAGATAAGGAGTCTAGTGTTAAAAAGGAAAAAGAGGAGAGAAAGGAGGAAGAGGAGAACGAGGAGATTTTGAAGGAGGTGAGAAGAATTAGTCCGGCGTAGAAATGGGTAGTCTGGTGTTAAAGAGGAGGAAGAGAACAAAGAAATGAAAGGTGATTTTAGTAAGTGAATAAAAATAGAATAGGTCAGGGGTAAGTATAGGTAATTCAATGTTAAAGAGGAGAAAGAAGAGAAAGGGGGGAGAGGAGAGAGAGAAAATTTTTGATGATGAAAAACAGGTTAGGGTAGGTGGATAATTTGGTATTTAAGAGGAGAAAGAAGAGAAAGAGCGAGGAGAAAAGGGAGAACGAAGACAAAGAGGAGAAAGAGGAAGAGGAGATTAAAGAAAGGAAGGGAAGGGAAGGGAAGGGAGAGGGGGGTTAGGGAAATCACCGGAAATGCAGTGGAAAGAAAAATAAAGGAAGGGAAGGGATGGGATGGGAAGAGGTAGTAAGGTGTTGAAAAGTGTGAGTGTAAATATGGTAACAGATAAACAACCAAAATAGCAGAGTGGCACCCAGGAATTATGGGAGACATCACGGCAGACAGAGAAAAAGGTGAAACGATGATATAAAACCTTTTACACGAGCGAGTTGGAGCGCAGTCACTTCAGAGAGAGGTAGAGGAAAAAATAGAAAAAAGTGCCTATACCCTGAAGTTGCCTAATAATGAATGATGCTAATGATGATAATGGCGATGATAGAAGCTTTAATAACACACATGCCTGAGCAGAATGGAGTGCACTAATTTCAGAGAGAGGAGGAAGGGAAAAAATGCACATATACTGAAGTTTAGACTAATAATATATTGCTAATGATGATGATAATGATGAGCAGATTGGAGTGCATTAATTTCAAGAGAGGTAGAAAAAAAAATAGAAAAATACACCTATTCTCTAAAGTTGCCTAATAATGAATGATGCTAATAATAATGGTAATAATAATGATGACGATGATGATGATGGCAGCCTCAACAACACACACACACACACACACACACACACACACACACACACACACATATTACGGGGGGAGGTTTTTTTAATGACTTCAACGGTGAGTTCAAACGTGAGGCGAGTCAACACAAAGTTAATGAAGGCGTTTAATGACGGGCCGCCCAGGTGTGGCTACGGAATAACCTGTCACCTGCGCTCAAACGGCGATATTACCTGATACGATATTAATTAAATGCTTTCACGGGTTCTTCTGGTCCGCTGGAGGCACGGATATTTATTTATTGGGATATTTATGGAATGGCTGCCCGTGGAGTCTCTTAAAAACCATAGGACTGAACTGAATGGGATTGCCGCGGGAGAATGACCACTGGATAGGGAATAAAGGAAGGGAGAAGGTAAAAGGGGAGGGAGGGAGAAAAGTCTGTGGTATAAAAACTGGCAAATTACTGGATAGGAGATAAAGTAAGTGAGAAGAGAAGTAAGGTTAAGGAGCGCGAAACTGGTAATATACAGGATACAGAAGATAATAAGGGAGATATGAGGGAGAAAAGACGGAAATAGGCACGAAAACTAACAATAAACTGAATAGGGAATAAAATAAGGGAGAGGTGAATGAGGTAAGAGAAGAAAAGGAAAGGGAAGGGAAGGGACAGGGAGGAAGGGGGGTTAGGGAAATGCAGTGGAAAGAAAAATAAAGGAAGGGAAGGGAGAGGGAGGAAGGGCGGTTAGGGAAATGCAGTGGAAAGAAAAATAAAGGAAGGGAAGGGAGAGGGAGGAAGGGGGGTTAGGGAAATGCAGTGGAAAGAAAAATAAAGGAAGGGAAGGGATGGGATGGGAAGAGGAGCACGAAAACTCGCAATATAAAGGATAGGAAATGAAAAGAAAAGGGAAGGGCAAAGAGGAAGGGGTTAAGTTAATGACCACGAAAACTGACAATATAAAGGATAGGGAATGAAAAGAAAAGGGAAGGACAAAGAGGAAGGGGTTACGTTAATGACCACGAAAACTGGCAATATAATGGATAGGGAAAAAAGTGAGGAAGGGGCGAGGGAGAAGAGGCAGTAATGTCCACTTTAACTGACCGTGTACGCATCTCTCTTAAATGCAAGTGTTAATATTAATGGAGACTGTTTGCCAAATACGGATGAGTGAACTGAGGGGTGAGGGAAAAGGGGGAGAAGAGGTAAGGATTATATATTCACACTTCAGAACAATTAACACATATACAGCACTTAAAACATACATCAATTCAACATACAGCACTTAAACATACAACAATTCAACATACAACACTACAACATACATCAATTCAACATACAGCACTTAAACATACATCAATTCAACATACAGCACTTAAACATACATCAATTCAACATACAGCACTTAAACATACATCAATTCAACATACAGCACTACAATACATCACTTAAATATACAGCAATCAAACATAGAGCAAGGATATGGAAGCCAGTGCACACGTCATAAGAATATAATACAGCAATCAACAAACATACACTATACATGCCTACAGTACCCCCCCCCCTCTCTCTCTCTCTCCCTCACTCCTATTTTCCCTACACTGTATCTTCCCTACCAACCAACTTCCTCTTCTTCTCTATAAGGTAAAGGTAGTGTTAGGGGATATGCTATAGCTGCAAGTGGCCTCAGTGCTCACCTCCGTCGCATAACCCTTGAGTCTGTGGTAGGTCTCCTTAATAAAAAAAGAGCAGAATATCGTAGCTAATACAATACCTTACTACCTAAACATGAAAATACTGGAAAAAATGACAATATTGATCAAGCGGGGGATTCATGTGTGAGGAAAGGTTACAATATTTTAAAAGAAGCAAAAAACAAGTGAGGATTGGAAAAGTTATTAAGGAGTAAAGTGATTTGCGGCTTTAAATTAATTGAAAGATAATATACTTAGTTTGCAAAGGCCACGAAGAGTGCATTGATAAGTTTCCTGGTGTCTTAGAGAGGGTGAGGAATTAGGATTAAGGAGATGAGAAAGAGAAGGAGAAGGAAAGACGAGTGGAGGAAAGATGAGTGAACAGAGGGGAGAGGTACGTCGAAGAGAGTGGTAGGAGAAGAAAGAATTAATGAGGTAATGGAAGAGAGGGATGAAGGGATACTGAGGAAAGAGAAAGTAATGAAAAAGATGGCGAAAAGTAACTAAGGAAGAGGAATGGGATGAAAGGAATAGAAACAGGATAATAGGAACAAAATATGAGGAACAGAAGAATAGAAGGAATAGGAAGTGGATGAGAGGGCTGAAAGAAATAGGGTGAATAGAAATAGAATGAAAGAAGGAGAAAGTAAAGAAGCATAGGAGGGAAAATGAAAGAACGGAGAAGGAAAGGTTAAAATAGAGAATTGAAATGAAAAAAAGAACCACAAGAAATTAAAGCGAAATAAAAGACAACGAAGAGAAATGTATTAAAGGAAAAAGGAGAGAGGAAGAAGGTGGAAGGTAAGAAAAAGTGATAAAAAAAGTTGTGAAACGAATAAAGCGAATGAAAGAAGAGACCGAGTAGTAAAAGATAATTCAACTTGATCCACTTCATTCCACACACACACACACACACACACACACACACACACACACACACACACGGACGCACACTTCCTAATCCTTCCCACCAAATCGTCACCTAACTCTCATCCCTCCTCCTCCTCCTCCTCCTCCTCCTCCTCCTCCTCCTTTCAGTCTGACATGGCTGACAACACCTTCAAGGGAATTACCAAAGCAAATCTCTTGGTTATCCACGTCTAATGGTGGGAAAGGAGGAGGTGGAGGAAGAGGAGGAGGTGGAGGAAGAGGAGGAGGAGGAGGAGGTGGAGGAGGAGGAGGGACGGATTGAGGAACGGAGAGGATGATGATGAGTTGATGAGATAATGATGGTTAGGGACGGAAAGAAGAGAAGGGGAGGAAGAAGAAGTAGAAGAGATTGGAGGATAACGGAGAACAAGAACAGGGTATAAAAACGGGGAGGAGAGAAGGATGGGAAGGAAGATGGAAAGGGTAAAGAGAAGAAAGGAGAAGGAATGGTAAGAATGGAAAGAAAGGAAAAGAAGAAGAGACTGGAAGATAAAGGAAACTAAAAAGGAGCATATAAGAAACAAGAAAGGGGAAAAATGACAGAAGGACGATGAAGGTGATGAGAAGGGTAGAGAGAAGAACAGAGAAGGAAGAGAAGGAAGGAAAAGTAGAAGAGATTGGAGGATAAAGGAGAATAAGAAAGAGGAGTATAATAAACGTAAGAGAATTGGGAAAATGACGAAAGAACGACGAGGGTGATGAGGGAAGTAAGGAAAAGAAAGGAGGAGAAGGAAGGGAAAGGAAATCAAGGAGAAGAAAGGGAAGGTACGAGGAGAAAGACAGGAAGGAGAGAGGGGGAGAGAAAGAATGAAGATGGAAAAGGGAAATGAGGGACAGAGAAAGAGGAAAATGGATGGAAGGAGACTCAGAAACCAGAGAAGAAACATAATTAAAGAAAATAAATGGGAAAAGAGAGCAAATAAGCAAGGAGGCACAACATAGACAAAGGGAAAGAATGATATTGATGAAAAAAAGGGAAGTGAAAATGAAGAGGCAGACTGAATAGACAAAGCAAGAAGAAGACTGAGGAGATCGAGGAAGAGAAGACAGTGGAAGACATTGATGAAGAAAACGAAGAGAAGGGGAGGAGGAAAAGGCAGCATGAATAAAGAAAGGAAGAAGAAAACGAAGGGAATTGGGGAGTGAAAGAAACAGTGGGAGAAGAAAAGAGGAAGAAAAGTGAAAAGGAAAAGGCAGAATGAATAGAGAAAGGAAGAAGAAGAAAACGAAGGAAATTGGGGAGTGAAAGAAACAGTTACAGAAATGAATGAAGGAAAGGAAGAAAAGTGAAAAGGAAAAGGCAGAATGAATAGAGAAAGCAAGAAATTAGAATGTATTGAGGAAGTGATGGATGACAGACACGAAGGAAGAAAAAGAATATAGAGAAGGAAGAGGAAGAAAGAATAGAGAAATCAAAAAGACGGAGCGGATTGAGGAAGTAAAGAAGACGGTGGAAAAGATGAAGAGGAGACTGCGAGAATGCAACGAGATGGCGTCAGGGAAAAAAAAAGCGAAGCGGAATGAAATGGAATGGAAAACAAGAAGACAACGAAGACAGCGAGCGAATCAGCTGCAATACCGAGAACTGAGGCGGAAAAAAAGGGAAACGCGAAAAAAATGACTTGTGGATAATAGCAAAGATTTTTCCTCTATCTGAAATCACACACACACACACACACACACACACACACACACACACACACACACACACACACACACACACAGTGAAGAGTCGTCATCAAATTAAAGAAAAAAGAAAGAAAATAAAGAAGAGAAGAATGAGGGTTTATGTAAGTCACTATAAATAAAATATGTAAAAAATTAATGTGAACTTAATACCTTTTTTTTTTTTTTTTTTTGGGGGGGGGGGGTGTTGCTGGGTTGTGCTGGTGGTGGTGGCGGTGGTGGTGGTGGTGGTGATGGTAGTGGTGGTGGTGGTGGTGGTAGGGACGGCATAGTAATATACCCAAATACGAAAATAAGTTGAAAATAATGACGTAATATCACAACTACTCTCTCTCTCTCTCTCTCTCTCTCTCTCTCTCTTGGCACGTCTCATATACTCCGATACTTTCTCACTCCTTGCAATGCATTTTTCTTGCATTCTCTCCTGATCTTCCTTTATCTATTACTCTTATCTTTCTTTTAGTCTAGAAACACTCTATGTATCTATTTATTTATGTATCTATTTATCTATCTCTTTCGATTTTAAAAGTAAGAAGGATATAGAACGTTTAAAAATAGAACCTCTTCGAGCGAACTAGAATATAACGAAACTAGTAATATAAATAAATGGATAAAATAAGTAGCTAAAAATATACATATACGGTTTGGGTGAAAGGATGAACATTAGTACACACACACACACACACACACACACACACACACACACACACACACACACACACACACACACACACACTTACACTCCCTCACACACACACACTTCCCCCCACCCACCCACAACCCCCCACCCCCTCCCCAGCCCAACCCCCCACCCATGCCCATTCAACATCCCTTCAGGGCGGGTAATGGGGGTGAAGGGGCGCCATTCACGGCCTCGCTTCACCTATTGTTGCCGGTAATGGGCGCGTATTCTTAGCGGCGCCTCCTTGTAAATCACGCACTATTGCCTAAGTCTATTCCCGTCGCTGCCTAGTCAGGGGTTAATGGGGAAGGGGAGGAAGGGGAGGAAGGGGAGAGAAACAGTGGATGGGTTAATGGAGGGAGGAGGCGATGGGTAGAACGGGGCGAGAAGGGGAGAGAAACCATGGCGGGGTAATGGGGGAGGAAGTGATGGGGGGGAAAGGAGGGGGAGGGAATTAATGAAGGAGATGATGGGTAAGGGGAGGGAAGGAGAAAGTAACAGTGGAGGGGTAATAGGAGGAGGTGATGGGTAGAAAGGGGAGAGAAGGGGAGAGAAACAGTGGAGGGGTAATGGGGGAGGAAGTGATGGGGGAGGGAATCAATGAAGGAGTAATGGGGGAGAGGAGGTGATGGGTACGGGGAGGTAAGGAGAGAGTAACAGTGTAGGGGTAATATGAGGTGGGGGATCCGGAATGGTAGGTAGGTGGGGGAGGTGTGGGTCGGGTTGGGTGGGGGGGGTAACGGTGGATGGATAGGATGGGGTTAGGCTGGGTGGAGGGGTGGGTCATGGTGGGTCAGGGTGGGGGGGGGGACTGAGTTTGTGGGTGTACGGGTGGGTTGGTTTTATTGTTCATATTTTTCATTATTATTCCGCTTCTTCGACTTTTGAGTTCACTCCCGGGGGTGTTTTTTCCCTTTTCCCATCGTCCGTGTCTCTTTGCTTCGCTCTTTTATCTCTCAGAGGCTTTCATTATTTAGATTTTTTTATGATTGTTTCTTTGTTACTTAATGATTTCTCTCTCTCTCTCTCTCTCTCTCTCTCAGAACTCCGTTGAATGACATTACCTTGCACTACCTCTAAAATCTTAATGACCCGAGATGAACACAGAGGCTATGACCCTAATAATGATTAAGAGGCTATTCAAATATTTGTTTACGTATATTACTCGTGTTAATTTTTTTTATCAGCGAACATTTATATTTAACTGCTTCTTTTTACAGCTGTATTTCTCATGTTCATTTCCTAAAAGCTATTGATGTTTATATGTAATTTCTGTAAGTTTTCGACCCATATCTCCTCCTTCACCTTCTCCTTTTCCTCTTCCTCGTCTGCCTTCAGTATTAGGGAAAGGAAGGGAGGTAAAGCGGATCAATGAAAGATATTGTGTTGAGAGATCATGTGTTGAGAGATCACGGTGAATGTCCAACGCATAATAACAAAGTATGCATAGAGAAAACGAGAAAGTAGAAAATAATGTAGAGGAGGAGCACAGAGAATAAAGTTAATCTGTTGTGATGTTTTTTTTTTTTTTTTTTTTTTTTTCTCCAAGACTTCAGAGGACCACGTTAAATAAGATGTCAAGTGGGAGACAGAGATGAACACCAACACCACACCTTCATCTTGCCTGCTAACCTTACCTGTTAAATAATTTCTTTCGTCTATTCTTGTTTCGTTATATTGTGAAGCGTATTCTTAACCTCGCATAACTCAAGTCGTGTGGGGACGCTATCAAGAAAGAGACTAATGAACAATGTGGCTTTGCATCAACAACACACCTTAATATGCTATTCTTACCTGTTCAATTATTATTTTCCGTCTATTCCTGTTTCATGATATTTCGGGGCGCATTCTTAAACCCGCATACCGTGTGAGGCGCTATTAAGACAGAGATGAACACAATGGCTATGCACCAACACCACACCTTAACCCAGTTCCCTTACCTGCTCAACTATTTATTTCCATCTCTTCCTGTTTCGCAATATTTTGAGACGCATTCTTAACCTCGCATCACGAAGGTGTGAGGACGTTATTAAGAGACAGAAATGAACAAAGTGGATTGCACCAACACCACATCTTTACCTGCTATCCTTACCTGTTTGACTATTCTTTTCATCTATTCTTGTTTCATGGTATTTCGGGGCGCATTCTCAGCCTCGCATAACATCAAGTCGTGTGAAAACGTTATTAAGAGACAGAGATGAACACAATGGCTATGCACAAACACCACACCTTAACCCAGTTCCCTTACCTGCTCAACTATTTATTTCCCTCTATTTCTGTTTCGTAATGTTTTGAGGCGTATTCTTAACCTCGCATAACTTAGGTGTGCAGACGTTGTTAAGAGACAGAAATGAACAAAGTGTATTACATCAACATCACATCTTTACCTGATATCCTTACCTGGTTGAATATTCTTTTCATCTATTCCTGTTTCATGGTATTTCGGGGCGCGTTCTCAACCTCGCATAACATCAAGTCGTGTGAAAACGTTATTAAGAGACAGAGATGAACAGAGTGGCTTTACACCAACAACACACTTAACCTGCTGCCCTTACCTGTTCAACTATTTTTTGCCGTCTATTCTTGTTTCGTAATAATTTAAGGAGCAATCTTAACCTAGCATAACAAAGGTCGTGTGAGGAGATAGATGATCAGAGTGGCTTTGCACCTTAATCTGCTATCCTTATCTGTTCAACTCTTCGTCTATTCCTGTTTGGTAATATTTTGGAGCCTATTCTTAACCTTCCATAACTCAGGTCGTGTGAGGAGACAGATGAACAGAGAGGCTTTGCACCGACACCACACCTTAATCTGCTATCCCTACCTGTTCAGCTCTTCTTTTCGTCTATTCCTGTTTTATAATATTTTGGAGCCTATTCTTAACCTTCCATAACTCAGGTCGTGTGAGGAGACAGATGAACACAGTGGCTTTGCACCGACACTACACCTTAATCTGCTATCCTTACCTGTTCAGCTCTTCTTTTCGTCTATTCCTGTTTCGCAATATTTTGGAGCCTATTCTTAAACCTCCCATAACTCAGGTCGTGTGCGGGCGCCATTATCTTCCCTCGCTGCATCAAGTATTTTCTTTTTCCTCTCTCTTTTTTTTTCTTCTCTTTTCTGATCGTTTAATCACTTCCAGGAACGCTTCTTCATCTCCCTCATATTATCGTCCTTAATAACCCTTTTCCGGGATTTACATAATTTATAGAACGTATCGCTTCCTCCCCATTCAAAGTAGGTTAACGGTTTTATTATTATTCTTTTAACTTTATTTTCTACTTTCCGTGTTTTCGCTTGGTATATATATTTTTTTGTTGCTGGATATTCACAGTGATTTCTCGACACAATCTCCTTCACTCACTCTTTTTTCGTCTCTTCCTTTTCCCAAGGAAGGGCAGGAAGGGCAGGAGGAGGAGGAGGAGGAGGAGGAGGAGGAGAAAAAATGAGAGGGAGGTATGGGTCGAAAATTTAGAGATTACTCCTTCCTTCCTTCCTTCCTTCCTTCCTTCCTCCTCCTCCTCCTCCTCCTCCTCCTCCTCCTTCTTCTTCTCCTCTTCCTCCTCCCTCTCTTCCCTCCTTTCCACTGCCTCCTCCCTAATCATCCTCCTTTCCCCTTTCCTCTTCTTCTCCCTTCTCTTCCTCTTCTCCTTCATTTCACCAGCCAAGCGCACTTCCTAAATTTGACATGAGAAGAAATTTGTCTGAGAGGAGGAAGAGAAGGAAAGGGAGAAGAGAGTTGTTTCGAGGGAGGAAGGAAAGAAGGAGGCAAAGGATGAAGGGATAAACTTGTGAAGTGGACAAAGAAGGAGGAGGAGGAGAAGGAGGAGGAGGAGGAGGAGAAGGAGGAGGAGGAGGAGGGGATGGGTGTGTCTTACGAAATGAAGGAAAAAATATGAGAATAGAATGAAGGAAATGAAAAAAAGGAGGAGGAGGGGGAAGGATACCTCTTACTTGATAAAATAACAAAAAAGGAGAAAAGGACGAGAAAATAAAAGGAAGTAAAAAGGAGGAAAACGAGAAAAAGAAGAGCAAAATCATTAAGAAAAAGGAAAATAACAACTAAAAATAACCCCAAAGCCTACTATGAAACTATATCAAAGTCTCCCATAAAAAGATAACAAGGAAAGTAACCAAGCAACCCACCCGCACACATCCCATTTTCTACGATGCAACAATTTTCTCTTATTTTTTGCGTTTCCCATTTTCTTCATTACAGACCCAATGAATATGTAATTTCCTTCCCCGGCCCGTCAGATTTATGGGGGAAACTCGATAACTGGCTCCTCTTAGTTCTCTGTGCGGGGGAAAACCTGAACGAAAATAATTGCAAAACGGTGAGCGGTAACTTGCGATGCCGCGTCCCATATTTTCTTCACTTTGTCTTCCTTCCTTAATATTTCTTTCATATTCGCGTTTTCTTGGTCCTGTCCTGTTTATAAATGGATGGCGTGTATTTTCAGGTTTCCATCTCGTATTTTATTTACTTCGGCGATTTATTTTCTTCACTCGTAGTTCTGTTTCGTAATATTTCTTCCATTTTCGTTCTTTTTTTCGTATTTATAAGGAGTTGGTATTTTCAGGTTTCCATTTAACATTTTCTTTATTTCATCGACTCCTTTTCTTCCCTTTTATATATTTTTGTCTAAGTCGTATTTCCTGTTTTCTGTATTATATTATTTTCTATTGCCGCGATTCTCTTTTTTTCATATTTATAAGGAGTTGGTATTTTCAGGTTTCCATATGACATTTTCGTTATTTCATCGACTCCTTTTCTTCCCTTTTATATATTTTTGTCTAAGTCGTATTTCCTGTTTTCTGTATTATATTATTTTCTATTGCCGCGATTCTCTTTTTTTCATATTTATAAGGAGTTGGTATTTTCAGGTTTCCATATGACATTTTCTTTATCTCAACGACTCCTTTTCTTTATTTTTATATTTTTGTCTAAGTCGTATTTCCTGTTTTCTGTACGATATTATTTTCTATTTTCCGGGCGACAGTTTACGATTTTTCTCTCATATGAAGTTATTGGTTTTCCTAGAGCATTATTTTGTCTTGAGCCTTTTTTTTTTGTGGCCGCAGAGTGGTGAGTGTTTTGTTTTGTTTTGTTTGTTTTGTATCGTCGCTGGTCTGCCTTCCGTACCGTGAAAAAAAGAAAAAGTATGTGTTCAATATTCTTTTCTACAAACTACGTGATTTTGTTTCATTTCAATCTCGTTATTTTACTTATTGCTTCGATTCTTCCTCGGCCGTAATTAAGTTATGCAAATATGATGAAAGTAATTACAAGACTGTAAGTGAAGCGTAATAACATTGGCATCTCATTTTCTTTAGTTTAACCTTCAGATTCTTTATTTTTTTGTATACTTCTAAATAACAAGATAAGTATATATGGTAATAAACTGGAATTTCCTATGATGTAAGAGCTAGGTTATTGTTTGAACCATAAACTCTAAAATGAATAAGTCACAGTTTTCCATCTTATGTAAGTTAATTGGTTTTCTTGGTAAAAAATTCAGTGTACTTTTTATCATTACATTTCTGCGATTCGTTAATTTCATGCACATAACATCCAATTATTTTTCTTTAATTCATAATGTCCTGATGATTACTACGGTTTTTATTCATTATTTTTTTCTTCATCACTCCCCTGCAAATTAGTCTCAAAGGTTTAATTATGAGACTTTTGGACGCATTTCTTTTCGCTATTTCGTCAATTTTCAGTTTGTCGTTACAATATTACGTCCCGGGCAGCGCGCGTTCACTTTTATTACTTGATTTTTATTTCGTCCGCGAATTTCATATTATAACCACAAACCCCGCCCTCTGCAGCACACCCATATCCTCACCCTTCCTCTCCACACCCTCTCTTCCGCACCCTATCCACCCCACCCCACAACCCCCCTCCCCACGCATCTCAGTCTGCCCACACCCTATCCACACCTCTCCCCTTCGTACCCTCCCCGCCCTTGGCCTTCCCAGCACACCCTATTTCAATCATATCTCTATTTATTGCGAACACACATTTCTACTTTTATTTTTTCCTTATATTTAAAGCCGCAGTACTTATGATCTTGATTCACGTACCAATTTTTTTTTTCTATCTGGATGAGATTTATACACATGAAAATTACCTTGTTTCATTGTCTTCTATAAGTGGTTATCTTTATATTTCTAATCGCGAATACCTATACCATTTTTTTTTGTCAGATAAGCGACATTTCTCCTCTGCGTGTCTCTCCTTTCTACAGTTTTCATTCTTTATAGTTTCTTTCCTTTTAATGTCTTCTCGTCCTTCTTCTTCTCTTAATCCTCCTCGCCATCTTGCTATTATATTCCTTCATCTATTACATCAACAGTAATTATCATTCACCACTAATGGACGCAGTCTTTATTTTCTTCCTAATGTTCCTCCTCCTCCTCCTCCTCCAAATTTTCTCTGGCATTTTCTTTTCGCATAGTTCGTCATCATTCTCCTCTTACGCACTTATTCTTCGGCGTAAAAAGTTGTCGATATTAAGAAAGATGAAGCTTCTTGACTACCCACTCACGCGCGCACACACACACACACACACACACACACACAGGAAAGGTCAGGAAAAGGTCACAAAAGTACGATACAAGGTCTTAGGTTACGTTTTCCGTTTAGTCATGTCAAAGAATGTACTTTAGCCGTAGTGGTTTCATATTACTAACCTCTCTCTCTCTCTCTCTCTCTCTCTCTCTCCGTCAGAAGCTATGTCATGATCTGTGCCCGCTCGCTCGGAAACTTCATGACAACTTTTGCCGAATATATTGCTTCCAATCTTCCTTTCGGGCACACTTTCTCTCCTCTTTCTCCTCATCTTTCTCTCCTCCTCCTCCTCCTCCTCCTCCTCCTCCTCCTCCTCCTCCTCCTCCTCCAGGTTGATAATGGTGCCAAAAGGTGTAATTGAGTGCCAAGAAAAGAATAGCGTTGTGACTTTGAGAGAGAGAGAGAGAGAGAGATGCTTATTAATTTACTCACAAAAACATTATTGGGTGAATCATGAATAAAGAACCTCTCTCTCTCTCTCTCTCTCTCTCTCTCTCTCTCTCTCTCTCTCTCTCTCTCTCTCTCTCTCTCTCTCAACAGACACAAAATCATAAATCCCTAACAAATTATAAAGTATCCCTTTAATCCCCTTAACTTGTCTTCTTCAAGGGGATTCACGGCCAGGGAGATACAGTAAGGCCGGGGAGGGTTGGTGGGATTAACATGGAGCGACTCGGGATTAAGTGGAGGATTAGGAGAGGCTGAGTGATGGATTTATTTACTATTAAGGTGGAGGGTTGGATGAGAAGCGGAAGGGGAAGGTGGGAAGGTAGGGATCGACGGAAAGGTAGGTAGGGTAAAGGAAGAGGGATAGAGAAGGAGGCAAGTGGGAAGGAAGGGGCGGAAAAGTAGGGTACAGAAAAGGGTGGGAGAAAAGTAATAGAGGATGAAGGGAGTTGAGGGTATGGCAGAGTTGAAGGAAGGAAAAGGAAAGGGGTTGAGTGATACGAAAAAGTGTTGAACGGAAAGGGGTTGAGAAAAGAGTTGCTATGTACAGTAAGAGGTTTGTAAGGTTGTGGAAAAAGGATGAGATTGAACGGAAAAGTGTTACAATCAAGAGAAAAGGATTGCGAGGTAAAGGAAAAGGATTGGAAGGAACAGGAAGAAGGTTAAGATGAGGGCTAGGTTAGGCTGGGTTAGGTTAGGTTAGGTTAGGTTAGGTTAGGTTAGGTTAGGTTAGGTAAGTGTTGAACGAAAAGGGGTTGAGAAAAGGGTTGCGATGTACAGTCAGAGGTTTGTAAGAATCTGGAAGGGGTTGAGATTGAACGGAAAAGTGTTACGATCAAGAGAAAAGGATTGCGAGGTAAAGGAAAAGGATTGGAAGGTACAGGAAGAGGGTTAAGATGAGGGTGAGAGGATCGGAAAGGAGTTGAGAGGAACGGAAAAGACTTACTAAAAAAAAAGTAGTATGACTGGAAAAGGTGTTGTGTGTGTCTGTTTCTCTGGTTGACTGTTTGTCTGTCTATATGTCTGTCTGTTTATAAGTTTGTTTGTATGCCTGTCTGTCTGTCTATAAGTTTGTTTGTATGCCTGTCTGTCTGTCTATAAGTTTGTCTGTATGTCTGTCTGTTTGTCTATAAGTTTGTCTGTATGCCTGTCTGTCTGTCTATAAGTTTGTCTGTATGCCTGTCTGTCTGTCTATAAGTTTGTTTGTATGTCTGTCTGTCTGTCTATAAGTCTGTCTGTATGCCTGTCTGTCTGTCTATAAGTTTGTCTGTATGCCTGTCTGTCTGTCTATAAGTTTGTCTCTATGTCTGTCTGTCTGTCTATAAGTTTGTCTGTATGCCTGTCTGTCTGTCTATAAGTTTGTCTGTATGCCTGTCTGTCTGTCTATAAGTTTGTCTGTATGTCTGTCTGTCTGTCTATAAGTTTGTCTGTATGTCTGTCTGTCTGTCTATAAGTTTGTTTGTATGCCTGTCTGTCAGTCTATAAGTTTGTTTGTATGCCTGTCTGTCTGTCTATAAGTTTGTCTGTATGTCTGTCTGTCTGTCTGTCTGTCTGTCCGTCCCTCCCTGCCGTCCCTATACCAACTTTTATTTTCCTCCCACTTTGTCTGTTCGTCTGTGTATCGGGGAAGGTCTGTGACCCAATAAATTCGATGACATTACGCGATACTGTGTGCAAACAAAAACTATTGAGCAACATAATTTTGGATGCATATGTCGGGACTTGATGACTGAATCTGATTAGGGTTAATAGTACACATAAAAAATCATGTTAATAATTCCGAATTTGATCACAGAAATTAGCGCTTCATGACAATTTGATCAGGGAAATTATCGTGTCATAACAATTTGATTTGGCTTCAGCACATCGCGTTAAATAATGCAAATTGTCTTGTTTTTAGCGGGCGTTTAGTGATTGTGACGCAGCTGTGATTTGCGTACACGCGTCAAAATTATACAACTGATTATAATTAAGTATTCCAGCCACGTGACGGGCAAGACGACTTTACTCTAACTTTATGTAGAAAATGCTAAGTTCCTGAGATATAATTGTTTTTTGTGACTTTACTTGGTTTGCTTTTTTCGTGGGTGTCAGTGTTTTCATTCTCGTTTGATTTCTTTTATATGTCTGCCTGCCTGTCTGTGTGTCTCCTGTTTGTCTGTCTGTCTATTTCTGCAATCTATTTATTTGTCTTTCCACCTGTCTGTGTACCTGTTAAGCATAATGGTCTGTCTGTCTCCATACCTGCTTCCCTGTGATCCTCTTTGTGCGTCTGTCTGTGTAGCTGGAATATATTCGACTGTTTATCTATTTGTTTGCTTCGTTCTGTTTGTGTACCTGTTTGTATATGTCTCTCAGTCTCTATACTTATTTCTCTGTGTATATCTCTTTGTCTGTCTATCTATGTAGGTCTATGCCTCTGCAACAAGTGCAAGAACAACTATCAACAGGAACAATGCATAATTTCACGGCATTTGTCTATATATTTGTCTATCTCTCTGTCTGACTCTGTACCTGTTTGTCTGTCTGTGAGCTTATTTCCTTCTTTATCTCTGTCTGTCTGTCTATGTAGGTCTATGCATCTGTAAGTACAAAAATAACCATAAACAACAGTCGCAGAATTCCACGGCATTAGGACACAGGCTGAAGACAAAACCACATTAGCCCGTGTACTCCGACAATGAATGACAACACAATCACGCGAACATCAGTACACCAAAAGTTAGGACTTCAAACGCCGCCTCCGCTGGCTGCTACGCGTTTGAGCATTATCCAGATTGTCAATTAAGGCGCATCCGAACAAACGTAAAGCGAAGTAATTCTACAACGAGCGATGGATTACGTTGATGGAGAGAAAAGTGGGATGGACGAAGTCAGTGTGGAAAGGACTGATGACGGAAAAAAGAGAGAGGGGAAAAAGGGATAGATGGAAAAGGAGGGGAAATAAGAAATAGACATGGAAAAGAAGGAAAGGAGGGACGAGAAAGAGGACTGAATCGAAGAGAATGAAGGAAAGAGGTACGAGAGTGAAGGAAAGGAAACGGAGAGGGAAATGAGGGACAGACGGAAGACAAGGAAAGGTAGTATGAAAGGGGAAGAAGAAAAGGAAGGAGGAAAAAGAGGACTGAATGTAAGAGAATGAACAAAAGTGATGAGAGGAAGGGAAAGGGAGCACAGGAAGAGAAGGGATGGGAAGAGAAGTAAAAAAGAGAAAGGGGAGAAAGACAGTGTGATAAGGAATGATGGAGAGGAAGGAGGAAAAACAGAGTACTGAATAGAAGAGAATTAATTAAGGTAGCAGAAGATGGGAGGAAGGGAAACGGAGCCGATGATAAGGAACAGGAAGAAAAGAGAAAGGGAATTGAGAAAGGTAGTAGGAAACAGGAAGAAGGAAAGGAGAGAGGAAAAATAAGTGAATGAAAGAAAATGAAAAAAAAAGTGTAAAAATAAATAGGAGAGGGGAGGAAGGGAAGGGAGCAGAGGAGGAGAAGGGACGGGAGGAAACGAGAGTAGGAGTATATAATAAAAATTAGAAGGGAAATTAGGAAAAAACCTTAAAGCAGGAAAAGAGAAAGGGATATTAAATTTTGGGTGAGGGAAAAAAGGAAGAAGGAAACGGAAAGAACAAAATCAATGCCAGGGAAATTAAAACATTGATTGAAATAAATATTCATGCAAAAAAAAAAAAATCAATAGATAAAAAATGACACAACGTCCAACCGTCAATCAGGAGACAATGAAGTGACTTGTGCAGATTAATCATCGCGAAAATTATTAACGAATCCTATCAGGCGATTAGCACATAAAAAAAGAGGCAGAGCAATGTTTTCCTCTTTCCTCTCCTCTCTCTCTCTCTCACTCCACTCCCTCGTCTTACTCCACCGAGGCATTGCTTGGGTTCCTAAATTTGTTGAAAAAACACTCCAAGAATATAAAAACAGTGTCTCTTCTCTCTCTCTCTCTCTCTCTCTCTCTCTCTCTTTCTTTCCTTTCTTTTCTTTCTTCTCTCTCTCTCTCTCTCTCTCTCTCTCTCTCTCTCTCTCTCTCTCTCTCGGAACGACTGTGTATTTTCCTTTTTCTGCAGTGCAACATTTTTTTTTCTCGTTTTCCTTTCGTCTTCGACAATAAACACTTTTTAAGTTTATTGTTTTCTTTATCTTCCGTCCCTCACAGATGATACGGCCGCCGAGGAAAGAAAATCAAAATGCAATTGTTTCCCTTCAGCCAATGTTATGATTTCTTTGATTTTCTCGCTTGGAGGTATTATTTTCCATTGGTTTGTTTTTATTAAGGGGAGGGGTCACATCCATTGCATAAAAGAAGTCACTGTGTCGTCCATTTTTATTTTTTATTCCAAACAAGTTCTCGCACCTGTGTCGTTTTAATTTTTGAGGATACTTTTAATACTGTTATATTCACTTAATACCGTCCCCGTGGAAAAAAAATATTACTGACTTCATTTTATTATTTCTCAAAACATGAATTGCTGCAGTATGGTTATTTTAATGCTTTACACGAGGATTTTATTTATAGCAAAGGAAACAGCTCATGGGAAAAAAAAAAAAAACAATAATGAAAAAAAAAAAGGCTGCTAATCACTGCTCCCATAAAAAAGAGTTCAGAGGAGTGGCCGAAACAGAGGTCAATTTCGGGAATGTCCTGATACTCTCCTCTTGAAAGATACATTGTTATATTTTTTTTTGTCATCCTTGCTCTGAAAATGTTACATGGATCGCATTCTGGCACTGCTATCAACGAATGTTTTCCTCTCACTAGAAGGCATTAGAATATTTGGATATTTTCTACCTCATTTCCACTCCCAAAACGTTTAATGGATTCCACGTTTTTATAATTTCAAAAACGAACACTGTCATTGCACAAAACTCTATAAAAAAAAGTCAGTGATACAAACATGAAATTAATCTGTTTGCTTTTTATTTCTGCTAAAAGCGCGTCCTGCCTCTGCACAAACGTTCCTTCTTGTATAATAAAAAAAGTCAAACTGAGAATATCCAGTTGGTAAAAAGTCTATATTTTTTACTCCAGTAGAAAACTTAAAAGAGAGGAAACCGTCCTTTTATTTCCTCGTCGTCTCTCACAATGAAGCGGAGATGAGTCACGTAGCGGAAGGAAAAACAGAAAACCAGCGAGGGAAAGGCAAGAAAAAAAAGAGTAAGAAGGAAAGACGAAAAAACATGAAGTGAAGAAAAAATATTGAGAAAAGGCATCAGGAAATAAAAGACCAACATGCAGGCGAGTTAATTAAACCAGGTTAAGGAACAAGAGAAAAGTTAATAAGGTCAGAGGAGAAAGCAGGAAAACAGGTTAATTAATACAAACGATCAGGTAAAGGCAGCTGAACCAATAGGAAAACAGGTAATTTGATGAAGGCTAATGAGCAAGAGAATAAACAGGAATCAATACATGGAGGTGATGGAAAACTAAAAATAAATGCATACGAAAAAGAAAAGAAACCGATTTAGATAACACTGTAATTCCATGTTTTGCGATTTATAAAGAAAACTGTACAAGGAAACAAAAAACAAAAAACAAAATAATCATAAGAAGACGGAGATATCAACACAAAAGACACAGGCGCAAGCAAACACACACTCACATACGCAGATAAACAAACACAAACAATTAATCAAACACAGAAATTCACACTAAACCCAATGACAAACTCAAACACTCACCAAGGAAAGAAAGACTAATCGAGGGCTTCAATAAACACGTGAAGTAAAACAGACAAACACTCACGAATAAAGAAAAAGCGAAAAAAAACACTTGTCAAACTCCTCTTTCAAGTATTTTCTTTCAACGCTTCGTCCTCAATGAGCTTTACACTCCCCTCTCCTCTCCCCTCCTCTCTCTCTGTTTCCTCCGCCTCTCTCTTAAGACCTGCTGTTTGTCTTTCCCTCTAACTACTTAACTAACTGCTGAACTACACTCTCAGAAGCCTGTTACAAGTTAAACAAGAGGAGGCGCAGAGGGGCAATGCATTATTCAGTTTTGTACCGTCCCTACCTCCTGTGTGTGTGTGTGTGTGTGTGTGTGTGTGTGTGTGTGTGTGTGTGTGTTTATGCATCTATATCTATCTATCTGTCTATCTATCCCTTTATCATTATGTCTGTCTATGTAACTGTGTTCGTTGTGTGTCTGTCTGTGTCTGTCTGTCTGTATGTTTCTCAGTATGCCAGCTTACCTGTGTCTGTCTGTCTGTCTATCCGTTTATGTCTGTCTTTTTAGTTCTGTCTCTCTCTCCTGTCTACACTCAGCACTTTCATAAAACATAACACAAAGAAAAAGAATTGCGACAAAAAAAATCTGTATCTGAATAAAATGAGTCACAACAACATCCATCATGAAGGAAAATGGGACACGGCAGCCGAGTTTCGATAAAGATTTCAAGGTAAACTAAAAAGAAAAAAAGGAGCCACATTTTGTCTACACTCAAGCGCCACCTTCGACTTCACTACCACTCCACTGACTCTTTCCCGATACCTCGAGACAACGGACGCCACCTCATCTCTCCTTTTCTCTCTCTCTCTCTCTCTCTCTTTTATTCCCCTCTGTGTCCTATATTGTTCCTCTCCGTCTCTTTTTTTATCTATCTCTTCCTTTTTTGATTCACCTTTGTTTATTTTTTTCCGAATCTTCCTTTCTTTCTCTCTCTCTTTCTTTCTTTCTTTTTTTCTTTCTTTCTTTGTGTCCTTCTTTCTTCATTTTTTCTTTCTCGCATATTTTTCTTTCTCTACGTAGCTAACCACCCAACCACTCACAACCACACATCAACACACACACACTCACACACACACACACACACACACACACACACACACAAATACGCAATACATACACCCAATAACCGATACTCTCACTGGCTTACATAAACAAAACCACACACACACACACACACACACACACACACACACACACATACACACACAAACGGGAACGGAGCCAGCGCGTCAGACAGAGATACAGAAAAGAGCGGCTGCATAAAATAATGGTTCAACTTGCTCTTTAAATAATAATGTTCTGGAGGGAGACTTTTTGATACGGCTGCCATTGATGAAATTATACGAGTTTGCTCCATTTATTTTTTGACCCGAACTATAAATATGAATTTTTTTTTTTTTTTTGGGGGGGGGTCATGGATACAGGTCGGAAACAACGCGGGAAAAATAAGTTCAAGCTATGTATTTTTATGAGTCGAACTTTTCTCACACGACCGACAACAAAAATAAAATAAAGGGCACAACAGGATATCCAGGTACTATTTTCCAAACCCTTCCACTGGCCTCCCTCACCTACCTATCAACATTCCACACCTGTCTCTACCTCCCACACCTGCTAGTCCCCCGTTACACATGATCTCTATCCCCCTTACACCTTTTATTTCATCATCTCACGTAATTGACTGCTCTTTCGGCCACCTCTTCGGATTCTTTACAGGAGCAGCGAGTAGCGGGCTTTTTTTTTATTGTTGTTTCCTTTTTTGTGTGTGCCCTTGTGCTGTCTCCTTTGCTGTAAAAAAAATAATCTCTCTTTCTCTTACTGTCTCCCTATCTAACTATTCCTCTTCCCTAACCACACACACACACACACACACACACACACACACACACACACACACACACTCTCAAGGGTACGGTAAGAAGAGGACGTGGGTAGTGGAGAAGGTACTGGTGAAGAAGGAAAGACAGAGGAGTGTACAAGCATATGGTGTAGGTTCCTTAATTGTTCTGGTGAAGTTATTGTTTATCGCGCACCTTATTTGTATACCTTACCCTCACTTTTGCTTCTTCTTCCCTACTCTCCCTTTATCCCCAATATATCAGCGATTTTTTTCATGCACTTAACGCGTAAAAATAATGAGAAAGGGTATTTTTTTTCTCTCTCTTGTCTCTCTTCCTCCTTCCTCCTCTCCTCTTTCCTCTCCAATCCTGCGTTTCTTTTGAGGCACTGTTTTGGTTTCTAAATATAATGAAATTACACTCCAAGAATCAAAAACAGTTTATTTCTTGTCTTTAGTCTTTGCTGCATTAGACCTTCCCGGATGTTCACTTTTTTCCCTATATCTTCATCACATCCTCAGCTTAATACCTTCCGCTGCCCTGCCTCCCCACTCCCCTTTCCCTTCACATCTGCTCGCTGTCCACCCCAAACACACCTCCCCTCTCAAACCTGACCTTCCCATATATTCACTTTTTCCCTATATCTTCATCACATCCTCAGCTTAACACCTCCTGCATCCCTACCTCCCCACTCCCCTTTCCCTTCGCATCTGCTCGCTGTCCACCCCAAACACATCTCCCCTCTCAAACCTGATCTCCCTAGATATTCACTTTTTCCCTATGTCTTCATCTCCTCCTCAGCTTAACACCTCTCGCTGCCCTGCCTCCCCACTCCCTTTTCCCTTCGCATCTGTTCTCTCTCCACCCCAAACATACACCTCCCCTCTCACACCTGCCACATATACGGGAACACGCGCCTCATGTTCACACATTTATGCTTACGAGTGGAGGTAAACGCTGATACCACCGCAAATGTTCGTACCTTTATCCTTTCGATATAAACTTTTACCATTTTTTTTGTGGTAATGAAGCTTCCATTCCGGGGAGGTTATATATAGAGACGCCGATCACTGTTCCCTGTCTGCCATTGTTTCGCCTCTGCCTACTAGTAACAGGGAATAGAACCCGGAGTTTACTATGCGTTTGGCTTTATTTATATTCTGGGTAAGCTTTTATTAACGCAACGCACGGCAATACTGTACAACTTTCTATCATTAACCTGTTCTCTCTCTCTCTCTCTCTCTCTCTCTCTCTCTCTCTCTGTGTCTCTGTGTCTCTGTGTCTCTGTTTCTCTCGTTTTTCTCTCTCTCGTTCTCTTGTTCTCTCTCGTTCTCTGGCTCTTTCTCGCTCATCCGTAATTTTTCTCGTTGTCTTTCTTTTTTTGTCTTATGGCTTTTTTGTGTGTGTTTGTGACCCATTTTCCTTCATCTCTCTCTCTCTCTCTCTCTCTCTCTCTCTCTCTCTCTCTCTCTCCCCATAAGCATTTACGTTCAAACCTGTTAGTAGAGTTTGCATGCCTGTTGTGCTGTTCGTTACCTATTCACATTTTTTTCCGTCCAGAATTATACTTAAATAACTATACTTTAATAATAAGAAGTAGGTTAGAGGGATGAGAGGATGTAGGAGGATCCGGAGGTGTTAAAGTTGAAGACGAGATGAAGGTATAGGGAAAAAGATAGAGGCTAGTGGAAAATTGGGGAGGTTTGAGGGTAAGAAGCAGGTTTGAGGGATGAGAATATGTAGGGGGATCCGGAGGTGTTCAAGACGAGATGAAAGTATTGGGAAAGGGGTGAAGATGAAGGGAACTTGGGGTGGACAAGTATCAATAAAACCTTCAGCCTCTGCTTATGTTTAGAACCTTGATTTTTTTTCTAACTATAGCTCTGTCTCCTCAACTCTACTTTCTTAATAATTTCTACCCTGTTGTTTTCTACTCTCTCTACTGTGTCTACTCGAATACTTTCCACTCAACATTCAGTCCTAATAAATCCTCTAATTCCTTTTTTGGGGGAATCCTTGACTCAATGCTTCCACTGACCATGTAGCTTGTTAGTGGACGCATGAAGGGGCAGGGAGGGATTGATGTGTGTGTGTGTGTGTGTGTGTGTGTGTGTGTGTGTGAGAGAGAGAGAGAGAGAGAGAGAGAGAGAGAGAGAGAGAGAGAGAGAGAGAGAGAGAGAGAGAGAGAGAGAGAGAGAGAGAGAGAGAGAGAGAGAGAGAGAGAGAGAGATATGCGGTCCAAACTAAATAAACTATAACTCTGCCTCACCTGCGATTCGACAGCGGCACTCTATAAATAAAAGCGTGGCGCGTGCACACACACACACACACACACACACACACACACACACACACACACACACACACACACAAACATACACAAACAAATACACAAACAAATACACATACACACACACACACACACACACACAAACACACACACACACACACACACACACACACACACACACAGTTATTTTTTTGGGGGGGAAGGGAGGAATACACGTGCCGTTTTGCCTGAAGTACCCTAAACTGTCCTGCAAACTGACAGTTTTACTGAGCGCGTATTGGGGCCTTAGAGTGATCCCAAGGGGTTCCTTAAAATTTATAGAACAATAACAAGTGCAAGAATTGGACCGTTGAAAATAAACACGGGTGAGTTCATTGAGAGGGCGACGGTATGGGTAAATTGTTGAACGACTATTCCTTCTGAGTCTTCACACAGGAGAATCTAACGACCATTGCGGGGAGAGTTCAGGCGTATGAAGGCGAAAAACACGGCAAATTGGGGGATGTGTTCATCACTAATAGTATGCAGCCTGGGATGAGATTGACAGGTTAAATAAAAATAAATAGCCTGGTCCGAACGAAATATTTCGACTGTTCCTGAAGGGATGCAAGGCGGTCCTCAGGGTGCAATTGCCCGAAAGTTAAAGAACTCGGTGAATTTTGGATTTGTGCCTCGTCTGTGAACATAGCTAATGTGATGCCGATTTTTAAAAACGAGGACTGGCCAGTCACTCTTAATTATCGTTCAATTAGTTTAACATCAGTAATAGGGAAAAAAAGGTGTCGATAAGAGAGGGGAGAGTCAGGTATCATATGGAAAGGATTAACTTAATTCATGACTACCAGCATGGGTTCACGAAAAGCCTCACCAATCTTTTGTCATTCTATAATAAAGTAATCAAAGCAGTAGATGAGGATATTCAGATTACAATAAAGCGTTCAATAAGTTCCCCGCCACTGGCTGTTATTAGAATTTGAGGCTTACGGAATAAAAGTGAAAGTATTTGAGTAGATCAGGGCGTGGTTTAGGAATAGGAGGCAAAGACTCCAAATCAATGGTAAGTAATCCGACAGGGGATGTCCTATGAGTGGGGTCCTTATCTTATGCTTGGTATAACAACAACAAACACGGAGGTACTGACACACACACACACACACACACACACACACACACACACACACAGAGAGAGAGAGAGAGAGAGAGAGAGAGAGAGAGAGAGAGAGAGAGAGAGAGAGAGAGAGAGAGAGAGAGAGAGAGAGAGAGAGAGAGAGAGAGAGAGAGAGAGAGAGAGAGAGAGAGGGAGAGAGGGAGGAGGCAGAAGGGGTCAGCTGATGAGGGAATTGTGTGAGCCAATGGGTGCGAGATGTGAACGCGAACACATATTTTTTTTTTTCTTTTCACTTCGTTGTAACTACGCTCCGAGGCATTTCTGAGGAGGAGGAGGAGGAGGAGGAGACGGCGAAGGAGGAAGAAGAGGCGAAGGAGGAGGAGGAGGAGGAGGAGGAGGAGGAGGAGGAGGAAGATGGTCTAGTAGGGAAGATATTTACGGTAAGTTCTTGTGGTCTCTGAGGTGGAAGAAAGGGAAGGAGGAGGAGGAGAAGGAGAGGAGGAGGATAAGGGGAAGGAGAAATATATCTAAAATTAATGTTATGTAGTGACAGAGGATGAGAAGGAGAGAGAGAGAGAGAGAGAGAGAGAGAGAGAGAGAGAGAGAGAGAGAGAGAGAGAGAGAGAGAGAGAGAGAGAGAGAGAGAGAGAGAGAGAGAGAGAGAGAGAGAGAGAGAGAGAGAGAGAAAGTAATACCAGGAAGAGAAGAAGCAACCATAAAATAACACAGAATAGGAAAATAAAGAATAGGAGGATAAAAATAATGCCCAAAACTGTATGCTAATAGTGCTTTAAGATTCCTATGCTTCTTGAACCAGGAAATAAATTACTCGTCTTATATATTTTTTTATTATTTTATCTTTCTTTCGACCTTCCTTCAAAAACAGAAGTCGGAAAAAAATAATAGGATTCTGCCAACCTCTGAAACATGGTAATAATGATGGTAGTAGTAGTAGTAGTAGTAGTAGTAGTAGTAGTAGTAGTAGTAGTTATTTAATGTTCAGTATTTAGGAGAGAAAACTGCGTCTCAAAATAATTCGAATCATCATATTTTATTTTGTTTCTGAATGCAATAAATTTCACTCCATTTGTAACGTGTGTGTGTGTGTGTGTGTGTGTGTGTGTGTGTGTGTGTGTGTGTGTTCTGTAACAGTAAAATACGACCTAATCTAAGAGCTGGCACCAATGAGAGAGAGAGAGAGAGAGAGAGAGAGAGAGAGAGAGAGAGAGAGAGAGAGAGAGAGAGAGAGGCAGAGAGAGCCAGAGAGAGGCAGAGAAAGACAGAGACACAGACAAAAAAAACAAAAAAACACGCGGTACAAAAATAAATGCCGTAACAAAAAAAAAAAAAAAAGTTTGAACCTTCCTCATCCGTTTTCTTTCTCTTTTGCACATTTTCAGTTTACAGGAACACATTTTTTTTTCCACTTTGGCTTTAGTTTATACAGTTCACAAATTTCTTCTAACGGATGTCCACTAACTACACCAATTTCATAACCAAACAAGGAATACTTACGGGGATACTTATGAATGCTTCGTTTTTTTCACTTTTTCGCAAGCTCTCGTTAAACCGTTCAGCGCTACGGAATTCCGGTTTTCCGATCGAAGCACTAACGTTTTTCCCTTCGTCCATGTGTATTTGTATGTGTGTGTGCGTGTGTGTGTGTGTGTGTGTGTGTGTGTGTGTGTGTGTGTGCACACACACACACACACACACATCAAGACACACACACGCACACACACACACACACACTATGAACCTTCCTATTAAGACTAAACAACAGAGAGAGAGAGAGAGAGAGAGAGAGAGAGAGAGAGAGAGAGAGAGAGAGAGAGAGAGAGAGAGAGAGAGAGAGAGAGAGAGAGAGAACCTTGAACATTCTTCCTTCCTTCGTTCCTTCCTACCGCCCTTCCAATCTTTCTCTCTCTCTCTCTCTCTCTCTCTCTCTCTCTCTCTCTCTCTCTCTAACACACCGAACACATGCTCATTCTGCCGTTTCCACACCTCATCCTGATACACACACACACACACACACACACACACACGAACACTACTGATGACTCTTCTGCTTCGGAGCTTCACGCAGGAAGAAAAAAAAGACATCGGTGCTGGAAACTATTGGGAAGGTGAAGAAAAAGAAGAAGAGTTTTTTTTCTGTTTTTCTTCAATCGAACTTAAAAAAAACTTAATTCTCACCTCTAATATAACTGCTGAATCTCGTATAATCAATTTACGATATCAATGACCCCGATGACAAGTGGTTTTGATAGTAAAAGTGTTTTGCTTTATATTTTCTTAACTCGATTTGTTTAACCTAATTTTCGTTTGGAAAGTAAATAAGTAAGTGAGTGAGTGAGTGTGTGTGAGTGAGTGCGTGAGTAAGTAAATGGTGCTGTATCCACGTTTTTATTGAAATAAAATGACAGAACAGATCCATTTTCTTTCTTACTCATCATAACGTCCTTAAAAAACTCTATTCCTGGTTAGCTCCTACATATCATACAATACCAACCACCACCACCACCACCACAAGCAACCAACAACATGAACACACAAGACACTCTCACACACAGAACCCAACACAATAATAATAATAAACTCGGCCTGAAATCACAATCTCCCAAACGCCTGTCACAATTAGCTCCCGGAGAATATAATTAAGGCGAAGGATGCGAGCCCGGGACTACACTGAGGAGAATAGGCCTTGACGCAGCCTCCTCGGATCCCAGAGGCTTGCAGGGAGAGGACGAGGACGAGGAAGAGGCGTACGAAGAAGAGATGGTGATGATGATGGTAAGAGGAAGAGGTGGTGGAGAACGTGGATGATGAGAAAAGGATTGAAAAGGTAAAGGAGGAGAATTAAAAGGAGTAGGAAACAGAAAGAAACAAAGGGTGGTAGAGAACGAAGAGGATGAAAATGACAAAGAGGGAGAGGAGGAAGACGAGGAAGAGGAAGAGGAGAAGGAAATGGAGAGAAGCGAGGGTTGGTATAGGATGAGGATAATAAGGAAAAGGGAGGATGCAGGAGGACGAAGAAGAGGAGAAAGAAGAAGAGAAGGAATGAGAAACAAAAGAAGGATGAAATCGAAAAAAAGGAAGTATGTATATTGTAGGAGGAAAAAGAAGTAGAGGAGAAAGAAGAAGAGAAGGAAAGAGAAACAAAAGAAGGAGGATGAAAACGATAAAGGAAGTATGTATATCGTAGAAGGAATAAGAAATAGAGGCGTACGAAGAGGAGATGGAGAAAAGCAAAAAGTAGTAAAGAAAGAAGAGAATGAAGATGACAAAAGGAGAAAGAAGAGGAAGAGGCGAACAAAGAGAAGAAATAAGAAGGGAGTATAACGTAGGAGGTACAGAAAGAACAAATGGTAGGAAGAGGTAGAGAAAAGTTGAAGACGAGAAATAGAAAGAAAAAAGGAAAGATAGAAACAGAAGGAGAATGTAAAGGACGAAAAGGGAGTATGTATAACGAAGAAGGAATAAGAGGAACAAGAAGAAAGAGGAAGAAGAAGACGAAAAATAGAAGGAATAAGGAGAAAGATACAGTGAAGAAACAGAAGGATAAGGATAACGAACAGTGGGAAGAAGGAAAGAGGTGAAGAAGGAAGGAGAGAGGAGAGAGGACGAAGAGGAGGAGAAGGTGAAGGAGAAGAGACGATATATGACGCGGAAAATGTAAGAAGAGACAGAAAAAAATATGTGAAAGAGAAGGAAAGGACGAGGAGGAGGAGGAGGAGGAGGAGGAGGAGGAGGAGGAGGTAAGGAAGAGCATCAAGAGGAATCAGAGCATAAGGAACAGAAGAGGGGAATTGGAGAAGGAAGAAAAGGAAGAGGAGGAGGAAGAGGAAGACAGGAAGAAGGACACGAGGAGGAGAAGGAAAAAGACCAAACACACAAAAAAAGAAGAGGAAGAGGAACTGGGGCGCAAGAAGGGTGCAGAAGAGACATAAGAGGAAGAGAATAAAGAGGAGAAAGGAGAAAGGAGAAGAGCTGAAGCAGAAACGGAAGATGGAGATGAAGCAGGAGGAATAAGAGACAAGAGGAGGAGGAAAACGAGGAGGAGCAGGAGGAGGAGGAGGAGGAGGAGGAGGAGGGGGAGGAGGAGGAGGTAAGGAATGTAGGGCGGGGAGGAGAATCTCGTTTGAGGTATAAAGGCTAAGTTATAGCCTGCCATGGAGGAAAGCTGGAGGGAAGGAGAGAGAGAGAGCGAGCGAGAGAGAGAGCGCGCGAGAGACAGAGAAAGGGAATGTACCGGCGGAGGCAAATTCACTGTGGCTGTGCCTTACACGCTACGCAGGATGCAGTCAGTGATTTGCGATAAGGGCTCTCTCTCTCTCTCTCTCTCATTTGCATATTTCCATTTTTCATGTTTCATTTTCTTTGCATCACTTCTTAAACGTTTTTCGTTTCTCTCCAGCTTTGACGCGGTAACTTATGTATTGATGTTTTTTCTTCTTCATTTAGTTACCTCCTCCTCCTCCTCCTCCTCCTCCTCCTAGTCCTTGTGTTCCAGCTCCGTTTCCTCATTCTGTTTTTATGTCTTGTTTTTCTTCTACTCGTGTCCTTATTCCTGTCTCCCTTCTTCTCCTCCTTCTCCTCCAATTCCCCTCTTCTGTTTCTTATGCTCTGATTCCTCTTGGTGCCCTTCCTTACCTCATCCTCATCCTTGCAATGGTGACGGACTCATTCCTCACTCAAGTTGTATCTCAACCAACGCGAGAGAACAATATACTGGAACAGGTATAAGTGACTAACTTTGACCTCATTGGCGAATATGAGGCAGTAGAGAAACAAAGTAGTTGCGATCACCACGTAATCCATTTAAATGTCAGCAGAGAGCACAAACTCAATGATAAGCCGGCAGTAATACCAGACTACAATAAGACTAATTTCAATCTAGCCCATGAACTGCTACTCCCTGCTAACTGGGACCAACTCAACCTCAAAGTCGACACAATCAACAGTGAGTGGAAAAGTTGGAAAGTTTCGTTTAGTCGAAGCAACATCTGTGGTCATATGCCGGAGAGACAGAAGGGGAAGGAATTATAGGAGAAGGGAATAGATCCCAGGAGATGGGACACAACCCCCGATTAATACCTGGTACCTATTCACTGCTGGGTGGACAGGGGCGTAGGGTATCGGAAAAGCCGCCCAAATTTTTCCACTCCGCCCGGGAATCGAACCCGGGCTCTCTCGGTTGTGAGCACAGTGAGTGGAAAGTGAAATGTTTTCTTTAAATAACTCACAGGAGATACCTCACCTCGAATATGCAGTGAGTTTCTGGTGCCCTAATTACAGGAAGGACCTTGAATTTCTGGAGAGAGATCAGAGACGCACTGCGAAACTTATTTCACCCTTCAGTGGCTCACCCGAATGAAGAACGACTCCAGCGACTCAATCTCTTGACGCTGGAAATGATACACTTAGAGTATTTGATTCAGGTCTTCAAGTGCCAGAAGCTCAGTAACGCCCATCACTCCACGTTTTTTGTGCAACAAACCAACTCAAAAATTAGGAATAGTGGTCTACCAATTGAGATGCAGTACATAAAATGGCAGGAGTTTCTATCCAAACCGAGTGACCCGATATTGAAACCTTGCAGTAGAAGTAGTAGGTGCGAAAACCCCCAAATATTTTTAAAAGCCAAGTCGACCTATTAATGATGCGTCAAGAGAAAGTGACCGTACCTTCTGAAATTCTTTCATCGCCTCTACAGGCAAGGAGTGACTGTCGGGCAGATAAAGGAAACATAACGGGCAACCTCGTAATGAGTCAATAGCCTTTAAAGCCCTTTATGATGCCTGTCTTTCCATATTTCCTCCTCCTTCTTCTCCCTCTCCTTCTCCTCTTGAATCATTTCTTAACTCAACTTTCATGAAAAAAATCTTAAGTATTAAATTTGCGTTCATGGTTTCGTAGCGGGTTTAAATAATGGGGTTAACCTTATATTGTTAGACGCAGATTTTAAGAAACACACACACACACACACACACACACACACACACACACACACACACACGCTGAAATCAGTACGAATGTGTCCATAACTCTCTCTCTCTCTCTCTCTCTCTCTCTCTCTCTCTCTCTCTCTCTCTCTCTCTCCTCTCTCTCTGACGCATCTTCCTTTCTTGTTTCTCAGCACTCGGGAGGAGGGGGAGGAGGAGGGGGAGGAGGAGGAGGAGGAGGGTTCGCCAACTTTTATATCTTGTTGGAAATTGAACGCACGCAGTTTTTTTGTTTTTTACATCTTTTATCTATTCTTCTCTTTGAGCCGCCCGTGACGGAACGTGGGCGTGGAATGTGTGTGTGTGCGTGTGTGTGTGTGTGTGTGTGTGTGTGTGTGTGAGAGAGAGAGAGAGAGAGAGAGAGAGAGAGAGAGAGAGAGAGAGAGAGAGAGAGAGTATCTTAACTGACAGAATACATACATAAAAGAATAGAAGATTGAAAAAGAATCCGGCGCAAATAGAAAAAAAAAATATTGAAATGTTTTAAATAAATTATTATTATTACTATTATTATTTTCATTATTATTATTATTTTTTTTTTTTTTTTATTATTATAATTTTTTTGTTCTTCTTCTTCTTATTATTAGTAGTAGTAGTAGAAGTAGTAGTAGCAGTAGTAGTAATAGTAGTAGAAGTAAAAGTAGTAGTGGTAGTAGTAGTGGTGGTAGCAGTAGTAGTAGTAGTAGTAGTAGTAGTAGTAGTGTAAATACCTAACACTCTTCTATTGAGTAATTAATTTATGTTGAAATCTATTATAGGAAAATCACATTTCCCCAACTCTCTCTCTCTCTCTCTCTCTCTCTCTCTCTCTCTCTCTCTCTCTCTCACCGGACACTCCACGGCTGACCAAACACTCACTCACTCACAGTTGCTTTAAAAGACTCAAGTGCCCGCGGGAAGGTTGCGGGAATTTGGCTGGAGGGCCGCGGGAAATTGGGTTGGATGAAGAGGCGCAAAGGAGGAGTGAAGAGGAGAGAGAGAAGAAAGAGGGGAGAATTTTCCTCTTTTTGGTGATAAAATAAATACCTCATGAATGTTAATGGCTGGGAAATAGACAGGAAAAAAAGATATACAGGATGGACTAGCTTGATACAGGTGGACAGCTAGATAGATATAGATGGATAGATGAATTGATAGATACATACAAATAGAGAGAAATGACGATACTGGCTGAAATTATAACATACTCTCACCCTTCAATTCACAAAGACCAGGTGAGGAACATCAGCTAAACAGTCCGCTTACCTGAAAAAGAAGAAAAAACCAATTAGCTTCACCTTAACACCTTAATTTTATTCAATTCAAAAGAAGAAAAAACAGAAAAAAACTAAATCTTACAGGCAAATATACAACACCATTTCAAAACAGGTCCGAGTAACACACACACACACACACACACACACACACACACACACACACACACACACACAGGTAGGAGCTTTGATATGCATGAAACACCCGCGGCTGTACGAAACGACTTCAGAAAACCTGGCGAGGCAGCTCCACTCACTACCACCACCACCACCACCACTACATCACCACGGGAAAGCGAAATTGAGCCACGTGCGAATCGGTTGAGGTACGAATCAGATACAACCAAACCACCACCACCTCCACCATCACCTCCACCACCTCCACCACCACCACCCGAAGCAGAGGGAGCAAACAAAATCACGTAGCTTATATTTATTTTCCTTTAGGGGCCTTTCTTCGTTATTTCCTTCGTGGCATTTTTTCTTTCTCTCCTCTTCTACCTCTTTTCTTTCTTTCCTTCTTGGCTTCTTTCTTCCCTTCTTTCCTTCTTTTCTTTCTTGCCTCCTTTGCTTCTTTTCTTTCTTCCCTCCTTTGCTTCTTTCTTTCCTTCTTTGCTTCTTTTCTTTCTTTCCTTCTTTGCTTCTTTTCTTTCTTCCCTCCTTTGCTTCTTTCTTCCCTTCATTGCTTCTTTTCTTTCTTTCCTTCTTTCCTTCTTTTCTTTCTTCCCTCTTTTGCTTCTTTCTTCCCTTCTTTGCTTCTTTTCTTTCTTCCCTCCTCTCCACATTTTTCGTTCTCTTTCTCTCCCTTCTTATTCGGTCACCCACTTTCCTCCTCTTCATTATTTATTTCCTCTTCTGATCTCTCTTTTCTTCCTTCCTCCTTTATGTCTATTCTTTCTCTCCTCCTTTCCATAGTTTTCGTCTTCTTTCCTTTATTTCCCGACCACCTTCTTTTTCTTTCTTTCTTTCTTCTTTTTCACGCTTTCTATTTTTCTTATCCTCTCGTTTTTTTTCTCTTCCTTTATTTTCTTAACATACCTTCCATATTTCTTTCCCCTTCATTTCTTTCTTATCCTTTTTTTCTTTTCCTCTTCCTTTATGCCAACATTTTCTAACTTTCGCTCATTCTTTTCCTTTCTACTTCACCTCTTTCTTCAACCATCTCCTTTCCTTCCTAATTTACTTTTTTTTCTCTCTTCCCTCATTCTTTTCCTTTTTACCTCCTATCTTCTTCTCAACCATTTCCCTTCCTTTCCTTTCCTCCCATGTTTCTCTCCCTCCCTCCGGATTTCCCTTCTTTCCCTACCCTCTCGCCGCTTCTTTTCCTTTTTCTTTCTTTTTTCTCTCTATGCACGGGCCTCGGAGGGTGAGAGGCACGTGTTTCTTTCAGTCCCAATCTTTTCCTTTTAGTCCGGCACGCCTCGGTGGAGGAAAAAAAGAAAGGGTGAAGTCACTAGGAATCCGGGACGAGGAGGAGGAGGAGGAGGAGGAGGAGGAGGAGGATGGGTAAGAGGTGTTGGAGGAGAAGATGGGAGACGAGGAGGGGGGAGAAGGAAGATGAGGAAGAAGAAGAGGAAGGGGAGGAAGAAGGGGAGAAGGAAGAGGAGGAGGAGGAGAAGAAGGGGAAAAAGAGGATAGGATGAGTAAGTATAAGGGAAGGAGGGGGAGCAGGGGTAGAATGAGGAACAGGAGGAGGAGGAACAGGAAGAAGAAGAGGAGAAGGAGGAACAGGAAGAAGAAGAGGAGGAGAAGGAATATGAAGAGCAGGAGGAGGGGGAGATACAAGAGGAAGAGGAGGAGGAGAAGCAGCAGGCGAAAGAGGAGAGAGCAAGGAACACAAGTTAAAAAAAGTTGTTGGGAAAGTCTTGATGCTGAAGAAAAAAGGCAAATAAAGGAAAAAGGAAAAAAAAGAAAAAGAAGAACAACAACTAAAAGGAAAAAAAAGTAAAGAGCAAGAAGAAGCAGAAAAGAAAGAACAGAGAAAAGGCCACATATGAAAAAAACAATAAAAAAAAATGTGACAAGAAAAAAAATGTAGGAAAGAGCAAACGTGAGACGAAAGAATTAAGAGAGAGAGGAAGAAAGACGAAAGAAACACACGAAGCGAAAATTAAGAATACAAGAGAAAAAAAGACAGGAGGAGAAAAAGAGGAGGAGGAGGAGGAGAGAAACGACGAGCAAAGATGAAGGAGAAGAGGAGGGGAGGAATGGAGGTGACAGAGGAAGTGGAAGAAGAAAAAGAAAGGGAAGAAATTGAGGGGAAGTCATAATGGGAGAGAGAGAGAGAGAGAGAGAGAGAGAGAGAGAGAGAGAGAGAGAGAGAGAGAGAGAGAGAGAGAGAGAGAGAGAGAGAGAGAGAGAGAGAGAGAGAGAGAGAGAGAGAGAGATTGCACGTCAGTTAACTTTGATTAACCCAAATTTGCAACTACAATGATGCGGGATATTTAATCTCTCACTCTCTATCTCTCTATCTCTCTCTCTCTCTCTGGAGGTAAACTGCTCTCACATTAAGCCGAACAGTAAGGGAGAGAGGAGGAAAGGAGGTATAAAAAGAATTTATGGAGAGAGGGAAGGAGAGTTGAATAAAGCAGGGTTTAGAGAGGAGAGAAGAAACCCGAGATAAATGGGAGGCAAAAAGGTGAGAATGGAGAAGAGAGAGAGAGAGAGAGAGAGAGAGAGAGAGAGAGAGAGAGAGAGAGAGAGAGGCAACTTTAAACCTTTCATTCGGTCCCTTTAAATAGTTTAGATATGAAAGACAGTCAGGAAAAAAAATGGCTGTTGAATTTATTGTGGAGAACCGAAAAAAGAAAACATTGAAATTAAGGAATGACTGACGAGAAATGACGCAGAAAATTGGAGGAAAGCGTTGGGGGTTGATACAAAAGAAGGAAGAGAAGGAAGAATGAGTGAATGAAGGAGAGGCGAAGAAGGGAAAGAGATAGAGGTGGAAAAAAGGAATGGAAAGTAGAATTAATGGATTGATTGGCTTAAAGATTAATGGAAAACAATAAAAAAGAGTAAAAGAGTAAGATATTAATACAATCTCTTCCCCACCCCCTCCACGCAAACATAGACATACACAAACAAACAAAAACAGACACACACATGCAAAAAAAAAAAGGGGGATAGGGGGAAGGGAGAGAATGAGAGGAAAAAGAGATATGGGAGGCAAGGATAAAATAAAAGAAGTTCGAGGTAAAACACACACACACACACACACACACACACACACACACACACACACACACCTGGCAACATACCTAATCCATACACATATACCTGAACCCATTACCACACACACACACACACACACACACACACACCTGGCAACATACCTAATCCATACACATATACCTGAACCCATTACCACACACACACACACACACACACACACACACACACACACCTGGCAACATACCTAATCCATACACATATACCTGAACCCATTACCACACACACACACACACACACACAAACACCTGGACACACGCACGTCGCCGCCACACCCAGCCGAGCATTACCATGGCATGAATAGTAATGAGTCGCCATGATGAGTTTGACATATGGCCAAGGAATTTTGCATATTTTTATTGCTGAGTGAGTTTTTTGACGGCACGTGTTTCGGCCGTTTTGTTTTGTTTTATCTCATTTTATCTACCTGTGTCTACCTGTGTTGGTGTATTATTATTTATTTGTGTCTGTTTTAATCTACTGTGTTTGTTATGTTCATGTGTTTTAATATTTTTTTTCTATTGTTTTTTATTGTATTTCTGCTTGTCTATTTTTTGTCTATTTTTGTTTATTTTGGTGCTTCATTGTGTTTTCTGGCAGCTTGTGTTAGTGATGATAAATATGTATATTAATCTGATTTTTGTCTGTATGAATCTGTTGTTTAGTCTGTTATTCAAGGTGACCCTCTCTCCCTCTCTCTCTCTTTTTACTTCACCCATACATACCCCCATACACACTACATTCATCACCTTCCTCACACACAGGAAATATGGAAGGTAGAGTAAAAAGAAATAGAAGAAAACAGGAAAAAAAACTGACGATAATAAAAACAGTAATTGTGAAAAGGAAGAAAACTTGAAATAGACAAAGAAAAGAAGCACACACACACACACACACACACACACACACACACACACACACACACACACACAAGCACTAAACCAGAAACACACAAACAGAACACTGATACACAGGGCCAGGTTTACAGTCCAGTACCCCTCCTCTCGAAACTGACCTATCTTTCGGCCACTCCTCTAACTCTTTATAGGAGCAGCGAGTAGCGGGCTTTTTTTCACATTTGTTACCTTTTTTATATCCCCTTGAACTGACTCCTCTGCTGTAAAAAAAAAAAAGCTTCCCAACCAAACACAAAATACTACGAAAATTCCTTGTTTTGTGTTTGCGATTGATATAAATAGGATTAAATTTCAGCAGACCACACGGGAAGTCTTTTTTAGTATCTGGTATCGCGAAGAAAAAAACGGATCATTGTGAAGATTATAGTTCGGTTTGGGCGCTTATAATGATTCTGTTGGACTGTCGAATTGGCCCACAGACAACACAACACAACAGAACACAACAGAGCACAACACAACACAACACAACACAGCACAACACAACACAACAGAACACAACACAACACAGCACAACACAACACAACAGAACACAACACACAACACAGCACAACACAGCACAACACAACACAACACACCGCCCCCAAAAAAGAGACCAGTGACTTCCGATACATCACTCAAGACACCAATCACTTATTATGGCAACCTATTCTCAACGTGTCTCTACTTACCTGCCGTCCACCTGCGCCTCCTATCACTCACCTGTCCGTGTGTGGAAGGTGGAGCGAGTAATCCCTCTCCCCACCTGTTAATTAGGCCCAGGTGATGACAGTAATTACCTCCTCCCCGCTGATAATCTGAAGGTAAGCAGTTACTACTTCACCTAACGACGTAATGGCCGGAATGAAGGTGTTACAGAGGTACTAAAGTTTTAATGACTGTGTGTGCTAAAATGAACAGTAATAATGATGATAATAATAAGAAGAAGGAGACGAAGAAGAAGACGACGAAGACGAAGACGAAGAAGAAGAAGAAGAAAAAGAAGATGATGAAAACGAAAAAGAACAAAAACAATAACAAGAAAAAGAAAAGAAGAAAAAGAACGAAAACAGGAAAAAAGAACAAGACAAACACGTACAAAGAAAAAAGACAAAGAGAAAAAGGCAAAGACAAACACAACCAAACATCCACAGTCACACAGACAAAGAAACACACAGGCAGACACCAGCCAGCCAGCCGGCCAGACAACCCTCACAGACAGACAGACACATACAGACAATCCCCGCGTCCGTATAACCCACTTTAATTAGGAAGACATTTGGAAGCATTTTTCGATAATATAGTTTCCGCTCAATGGACGCGAGACACATAAATAAGAATTAAAGGCCATTAATATAAGGGAATGGAAGGAGGGAGGGAGGAAGAGGGAGGAGAGGGAAGAAGGGAGGAAGAGGAAGGAGGCAAGTAGGGATGAGGGGGAGAAAGAGAGGGAAGGAAAGAGAAAGGGAGGGAGGAAGGAAGAGAGGGAGGAAGGGATGAAAAGTTGAAGTGTGCAGGGTAGGAAGGGAAGAAGAGATGAGGAAAGGAGGGAGGAAGGGTGAGAGGAGGAAGGTAAGAAGAGGAGGGAGGGAAAAAGAGAGGGAGGGAGGAAGGGAGGGAGGAAGGGAGAGAAGGAAATGGCAGGAAAGGATAAAGAAAAGGATATTCGAGATAGGAGAGGTGAGAAAGAAGAGGAGGAAGAAATAGACAAGACTAGAAAGAAGTATAAAAGTAAAAGAGAATGAAAGAAAGAAAACAAAATGAAAAGAAGGCTAAATGTGAAGTAAGGAAAGGTGTGGTGGAAAAGATAAGAAGGAAGTAGGAAAGAAGAGAATAAACGAAAACACCAACCAGGAAAAATATGTCAAGGTGAAACGAAGACAAGGAGACGAAGGAGTGAGAAAAAAATATAAGAGTAAGGAAAAAAAGGAAGCGGAGGAGGAAAACCGAAGAAACACAGAGGAAGGAGACATAGAATATATGAGAGGGGGCAAAGACCTGGGAAAACTAAGGAAAAAGGAGGAAAGAAAACGAAAAAGGGAGATGAAGAGGAATGTTGCTAAAAATACAGGAAAAAAACAAAATACGCAAGCAGGAATATAAAAAAAAGAGAAAGGAGGAAAAGCCAATAGAAGCAGGGGGAAAAGAGAGGAAAAGAGAAAGGGAGATAGAGGAATGTGGCTAAAAATACAGGAATAAAAAAAAAATACGAAGGCAGAAAAAAGGGAAAGGAGGGAAAAGCCAATAGAAGCAGAGGGGAAAGAAAGGAAAAGAGAAAGGGAGATAGAGAAAAATGAGGCAAAGATAGAGGAAAGAAAGCAAATGAAAAAAGAAAAGAGGAAAGAAAAGGAAAAGAGAAAGGGTGACAGAGATAAAAGAGGAAAGAAAATAAAGGAAAAGAGAAAGGGTGATAGAGAAAAATGAGGAAGAGATAGAGGAAAGTAAGCAAATGAAAAGAGAAGAGGGGGAAAAGAAAGGAAAAGAGAAAGGGAGATAGAGAGAAATGAGGAAAAGATACAGGAAAGAATGTAAATGAAAAGAGAAAAGCGGAAAAGACGAGAGAAAAGGGAGCTGAGGAGCCTCTCATTGGTGACGTAACGCACGAACAAATAAATGAAAAAGTACCAACACCTTACCTGTAATTTAATGACCTCATCGCGTCATTAGCGAGAGAAAAAATTAACAATCAAGGTTCAGGAAGGGCCTTGAGAAGCTGTTATAGCGTGTCGAGGAGGGTAGTTTAAAGAGATGGTTGATATTACTACTGCAACTACTACCTACTACTACTACTACTACTACTACTTCACTATAACTATACCCAAGTTACATCATTCTTGCTAAAGCTCTTGTAATGAAGTTTAATTCTTTTTTAAACATAGCAGACTAAATCACGCTAAACAGGGCATGTTGAGAAAATATATTAGAGAGAGAGAGAGAGAGAGAGAGAGAGAGAGAGAGAGAGTCAGGTAGCAGGAGGTTGGGGAAGCTGAAGGTGAACAAGAAAGAGAGAGAGAGAGAAGAGAGAGAGAGAGATGGAGAGAGAGATAATCAGGTAGCAGGAGGTTGGGAAGCTGAAGTGAACAAGAAAGAGAGAGAGTGAAGAAGGAAACGATGGAGAGAGAGAGAGAGAGAGAGAGAGAGGCAGGAAAGAGTTGCCATGTCAGCTCTATTGTTTGCCTCCAAATATAGTATGGAGGAGAAGAGAGGAGGGAGAAAGGAAGGAGAGGGGGAGAGTCATGAGTGAAGAAGGAAGGTGGAAAGATGGAAGGACAGAAGGACGGAAAAGAGAAAAATGAAAAGGAAAGCTGAAGATAGAGACTGGAAAGAAATAATGGAAAAAAAATATTAGTCAAAGGAAAGATAGACAAAATTAATAGGCAGAAACAAAGAATGGTTAATTGTTAGAGATATAGATAGATAGATAGATAAACATGTATAGATAGGTCACGAAGCTAGGTCAAGAAAAAAGACAAAAAGATAAAAAAAAATAATCGAAGAGAAAAATATACACGAATTGGATTGAAATGATATTGATCGAGAGAGAGCGCTCGAGCGAGAGAGAGAGAGAGAGAGAGAGAGAGAGAGAGAGAGAGAGAGAGAGAGAGAGAGGCAGGGTGGAGGGAACTCATTAACTAACTCATAATCAAGGTGAGCTTCCCAGGTGACCCTTAATGAGACCCTACCCCATATCAGACACCCATATGGCCTCTCTCTGGACTCTAGGGAGAGGGAAGGAGGAAATGGGATGGAGGGAAAAGGTGGGAAAGGAAGGGGAGAGGGAGAGGCAAGGAGAGAGGCAGGGAAAGGAGGAGAGTAGGAGAAGAGGAGTGGGGAAGGAGAAGGGAAGAGGACAGTTTTCTGCACTCTCTCTCTCTCCTCTCTCTCTAATCTCTCTATCTCATCCAGCATTTTAAACAACATTGCTTCAATACCGTTTGCTTCAAGGCAGAATTTAATCTTTCGAGGAGAGAAAAAACAAATAACACTAAAAAAATCAAGCTCATCCACCGCCCAGAAACACAATATCTTAAGTGTGTGTGTGTGTGTGTGTGTGTGTGTGTGTGTGTGTGTGTGTGTGTGTGTGTGTGTGTGTGTGTGTGTTTCAATGTATATATAATCTTCTACGGAAAAATCTATACATGAAATATTATAAGAAAAAGATTTAAGAGGGAGGAAAGGGAGAGAGAGAGAGGGAGCAATTTCAAAAGGGAGGAGGAAAGAGTAGGAGAGTAGGCCTTGTGAGGGAGGGAGGAAGGGAACAGAGAGAAGAGAAGGAAAGAAGAAGGTGGGAAAGAAAAGAAAGAAGGGAGAAAAGAAGATAATAAAGAGAGGGGAAAGAAGGAAAAAGAAAGGTATGAGATGGTAATAAGGAAAGGAGAAAGGGAGGAAATAAAGAAGATAGGAAAGGAGAGAAGAAGGAGAAAACAACACGAAGGATAAGAAGGGACGAACAAAGAGGATAAAGGGAAAAGGAAAGAAGGAAAGAAGGAGAGAAGGAGGAGGAGGAGGACGAGGAAGAGGAGGAGGAGAAGTAGGAGGAGTTTACAACAGTTGGGAACGAGAGAAAGAAAAACAGAGGTATGCGTGAGATGGCTAAGAGAGGAGGAGGAGGAGGAGAGGAAAGAGGAAAGGAGAGGAGGAGGAGAGGGAGAATCTGAAGGGAGAAGAGATGAGGAGGAGGAGGAGGAGGAAGGAAGAAGAAGAGGAAGAGAAAAAAGAGAAGGAAAGAAGAAGAAGCATGAAAAAAGAACATGAGGGAGAGAGGAGAGAAGACGAAAGGAAGAGGAGAGAGAGGGAGATGAGTGGAAGGAGGAGAGAGGAGGAGGAGAGAGGAGACAGAGAGAAGAGTAGAGGAGAGAGAAAAGTGAGGGATGTCAGAATTGAGGGGAGAGACGAAAGGGAGGGAGAGGGAGGGAAGAATTGCTCTAAGCTTCTGGCCTTTACTGATAATTGGCAAGAGAAAGTGATGGAGGGAAGGGAAGGGAAGGAGGGAGGAGAAAGAAGGGTATGAAGGAGAACATTTAAAGAGGAAGGAAAAGGTAGGGAAGGGAGAAGGGAGAAGGTGAGTGGACATGGGGGTGAAAGGAAGATGAAGTGACAGGAGAGGATAACCAATACAAGACTATGTAGACACACAAAAGGTTAAGATGGTGCATACGGTAAAGCTGCGCGTGGCTGGTCCTCATCTCCGAACCGTTCATATAGAACCTGTAGTACAGGAACAACCAATTACAACGTGACACGGCCCAATGTGAAGCCTGGGATTGCCACTCTTTACTTTCCCAGGTTTCCCTAGAGTACCATTTATCAGCCAGCCTGAAAGGGAGAATGAACAGCTGGGCGAGTTCAAGCTTTCTGCCCGGTAGGGATTCGAACCCAGGACCTGGGAGTGGTAGCCAGGCAAGCTGATCACTAGACCTTGGAAACAAGAGAAGAACAAACAGCACTTTGAATAGAGCACACATAAAGACAGAGACAGCAAACACACACACACACACACACACACACACACACACACACATTGGTCATCAGTGGGATGAAGAGAGACATGGTGTAATAATAGAGGAGGAGCTGAGGAGGAGGAGGAGGAGGAGGAGGAGGAGGGGATTAATGAGGTGGACGGATATTAAAAGGCCTCCCCAAGTGTTATATTGGCTAGTAAAGGCTTTCCGATGTGTTGTGAGGACGAGGCATGTCACGTGACCAGGTGAGAGGATGGAGCCGATTAGTGCAGGTGAAGAGGAGAGAGAGAGAGAGAGAGAGAGAGAGAGAGAGAGAGAGAGAGAGAGAGAGAGAGAGAGAGGAGAGAGAGAGAGAGAGAGAGAGAGAGAGAGAGAGAGAGAGAGAGAGAGAGAGAGAGAGAGAGAGAGAGAGAGAGAGAGGCGAGGGGACAATGGAAGTAGGAGAGCCATAATAAGAAAGAAACAGAGGAGAGAAAGAAAGGAAGGAAGGAAAAAGCGGAATGAATGAAGAGAAAATTTAATGAAAAACAAATAAAAAACAGTGAATTTCTACACCACAAAAAACAGAAATACACACACACACACAAAAAAATAAATAACTTCAACAAACAGAGCTCAGCAACCTTTCCCTCCTACCACCACCTGACCACCACCACTACACCACCCAGCACCCCTTATACTGTTGGTTCCTTTAATCCGACTCATTACTTCCACACCCCTAAACATATCAACACTCAATAATACATTTTCCTGAACGCATTCCAGCCGGATTGACATCGCCGCTCATCACTCACTCTCAGATATCTATAGGCCGGAAAAACACACACACATACACACACACACACACACACACACACACACACACACACACACACACACACACAAAGGGAATAGACAGCAGGATCAGAATTAAACAAGCTAGGAAGAGAAGATGAATAGATAAGGAAGATAGAGAGTAGATTAGGAGAGAGAGAGAGAGAGAGAGAGAGAGAGAGAGAGAGAGAGAGAGAGAGGAGAGAGAGAGAGAGAGAGAGAGAGAGGAGAGAGAGAGTAGAGAGAGAGAGAGAGAGAGAGAGAGAGAGAGAGAGAGAGAGCAGATGTACTACGAAGATATATAATTTCTTGCAAAACCGACAAACAACAGCACCAGCTGAAAACAGAAGAGTTCACACACACCAAGATGAAGAGAGACTAAAGTTATCCA